>NW_026898126.1:0-45518 GCF_033153095.1 Gastrolobium bilobum
GAGAAAATTTCAATTATTAGAGCTTGATGAGTTTAGGAATTCTGCTTTTGAAAGTGCCAGGATATACAAGGAAAAGACAAAGAAATACAATGATAGCAGAATTGTACACAAGGAATTCGAGCCTGGTCAGAAAGTGTTGTTGTATAACTCTCGCCTGAAGCTGTTTCCAGGAAAGTTGAAATCCAGGTGGACAAGTCCTTTTGTGGTTAAAGAGGTGTTTCCCTATGGCACTGTTAAAATATCTCCCATGGATGAAGACAGACCTTTCAAGGTCAATGGCTCGAGGCTGAAGTTCTTCCGTGGAGGACCTGTGGTAAAGCACGGAGTGGCTATGCGCCTAACATCCCTTCAGCCTTAAAGAGGTAACCGTCAGGCTCGGGACGTTAAACAAGCGCTAGCTGGGAGGCAACCCTCCAATGTAAAGTCTTTTCAAAAAAAAAAAAAAAAACGCCCGTGCTTTTATTTCCCACCTCCCCACCACTTCCCCATTCCTACTTCAGTTTCCTAACCTTCCCACCCCCCCCTAAAACCCTCATATCTTCCATATTCTTCATCTTCCCATCACCCACCATAGAACATCAACCATCACCATATTTCACTTCATCACTAATGGCACCACCAAAGGTTTTTATTTTTATTTTTTTTTCTTTTCTTCTTCTTTCCTTGTTTTTTTATTTGAATTTGTGTGTGGGTGTTGATGTCTATGTATGCATGTTTATGTATGCCAAATTGACGATTTATGTGGTGGAGAGTATGAATGTATGTGAGGTGTTTGATAAAATGTGTGAATGAGTTTTGTGTGTTGATAGTGTGCAAGTATTGTGTGTGCATTGATCAATAATGTGCATGTTTTGAATATGTATGTGAGGTGTTTGATAAAAGTTGTGAGTAATAATTGTGGAAGTGTGTGTTGTTTACAGAGAGTGATATTAGAAGTGGGAAACAAATTTGGTTTGGCTTGGGTGGTTGCTATGTCTTTAATTAAATCTGGGAATTATCTGACTTTGGTATGGTTGTTTTTGAAAAGAGCTGATAGTTTTGTCTGTATATCCCTTGTGTCGGAAATTCTTTGGTTTTCAGGATAGGAAAGTCAAGAAAGTGGTTGATGGGTCCAAGAAGAGGAAGGGTCCTAACCGATTGGATACCGACAAATTTGTCACCATGGCTGCTCAAAAGAGGTATCATGAAATATATGATGGCAAAGAGTTTGTAAAAGAAAAGGAGCATTGATTGGGAAAATTTCCCTGCGCATAATCCAATCAGGAGGACTATTGAGAGGAGAACATGGGAATGTCTGGTTTCCTATGCTGAGGATGCATCTAGTGAGATAGTGAAGGAATTCTGTTCAAATGCAGAATTGGAAGATTTGTTTCTCAATAAGGTGTCCACGGTGAGAGGTGTAGAAGTGCCATTTGATAAATATACTATTGAATATACTATTTTGACTCAGTTCAATATGGCTTCTACTTGTGAGTACACCTCTTTGTACAACAGATTGCAGCCATCCTGAGATAGGACTTACCGAGCTGAAGTTCCTGATTTGCTTGAAATCATAAGAAAAGTTGTTATAAATCTAAGGTTTAGTTATTGCTGGGGACAACAATTTTCTAAATCTGGGAATGGGGAGCATTGACATGCATAGCTGTACAAGTGGAACTGCACTAAATATCAGGGAGATATTTTAACCCATTTTTGCTTTTTATTTTAGTTGTTGATTTTGCTGTTTTGAGTTGAAAAATCTTGGAAATATTCTGACAAGTCCCAGGTTTAGACATGTTTTCCCTAGTTAATTTGACTGATTTATTATTTGGAAGCATGATTTTTATGAATTTCTGGCATGATATTGCATAGGCTTGAGTAGATTCATGATTGCTCGTTTGCCTGCATTTGTGTTTGAATGATTAATGATGCCTGATTTTCTTTTGAGAGTCTAACTTGATACCATAGCTGGTGAGGTGTTGTGCTTAAACACTTATATTTCTTCTTGAGAGACCTCGCTGTGATAGTACTCTGGAGCTTGCTCTGTTTCTCTGTGATGCATGCATGTTTGAATTGATTAAGGCAGTTTGTTCTTGTAGCCATAGCCATATTGCCCACTTGTATTTGATTATCCATTGCTAGCCCCTTTGAGCCTGAGCCTGTTTGTTCATGATTTACCTACTGATTGTTTAGCCATATCCAATTGTCTTACCTTGGTTGAGATTGAAATGTTAAAAATAATAAAGAAAAATGTAAGGGGAGCTCCACTAAGCTAAGTTTATACTTTTAAAAAAAAAAAAAATTAAAGTGAAGAAAAATTGTTCATAGTAATGAAAGGTGGTAAATAAAGGAATTGGTTCTCGAAATTCTGTGAGAGCTAGTGGAGCTAAATTTTGTTGAGATATGAGTGTGCTTCAAAAGTATGTATATCTGTGTGTTTCAATCTCAACTTATATGTTAGCTACTGTCCATTATTTCCTAACCCTGAGCCTGGCCAAGTTATATCCTTTGCAAGTCCTTCTGATCAAATTATGCATGTGTTATAGTTCCTTATCTTTGGGAATTTTCAGAATATGATCAAGTTTTGGTTGTGCTATTGCTTTGGTGGAATTGAGTGCTTGTTATTCCCCTAGACACTTGAGTGATGAGTGTTATATTATATCTGTGAGGGGTATTCAAGTTAGATCTCTGACAATTTTCATGAGAATGAGGGTATTCTTGAGAGTTCAGTACATTGATTCAAGCATGCTTAGTATAGTGGTCTATGATTGCTTGTGTGATATTATTGCTGGATTGTTGCTTTTGTTGGTCTTCCTATGGTCTGATCTTGTCTATTGCTGGGGACAGCAACGTTTAAATCTGGGAATAATTTGATGTGCCTCTGGCATATATGGTTTTCCAAGACAAAAATATTAGATTTTAAGTCTATTAGTAGTTGTTTTTACACATAGTTATTTTATATTTTGTTTTTTATTATCTCAGTTTTATTTCTCACTTTTTATTTATTTTTATATAGGTTTTAGCAAGAAAATACAAAAAAATCCAAAAAAGAGGAAAACTGATCGTGTCATGGGCATTTTCCAGAGAAGCCACGCTATATCGCGTGGACCATCGCGTGGTACCGCGTGGCCAACCCAGAATTTTCAGATCAGGCTATCATACATTGACCAGAGTGCCCACGCGATACAGCGCAGGATCCCACGCGATGGAGCGCGGGAAGTACGAAAGTTGCGAATTTATGAGGGTATTTTTGGAAAAGTGCAAGAAAGGAGATAAAAGTTATGCTCCTTTGGTGTTTGACATATACACACGGGTGGAGGCTAGGTTTTGGAGAGTTTTTCAGAGAGAATTCATTCATCTTCATCTTTTTGGATCTAATTTCTGTTTTATGTTGGATTCTTGTATAGCTACCATGTCTATGGCTAGCTAAACTCCTTTGTTGTGGTTAGGGTCACAAGCCCTTGTGAACCCCTGATACGATGGATTGAGTTTTTATACTTTTATATATATCTTTTATATTTCGTTTCTACTCTGATCGTATTGATATCATTTTTATTAGAATTGATCAATCTAGTAGTTAATGGTAATTTGGGGATTAGGGCCAACAAGAGGAATCTGCGGCTTTTAATCTAGAAAGGGGGTAGAACGATGGTATGAATGCGTTCTAGGGATAGACGTATTTTGTATTGCAGACGTTTAATTTATCGATCTCTATGCTTAATTTTATATAGAGCACCTCAAGGAATTAGGGCTCTATATGGGATTAAAGGGTTAATTCATCAAGGAATTGAGGGTTAACTATTGATATTTTATCTGATAAATTGTCTGATTATATTTATATATATTGGTATTTGAAATCAATCCGGAGTAAAAGGCGGGGATCATCGGTGAGTGTTCTCTAACTACAGCGTTTTCTCTCATACTCTCTAAACCTTTTTCCTGTGTTAATTCCAATTAATAGAAAATCAAAAATACTTTTTAAATTACAATTCAATTTCTACACAAATCCTGACATTCGTGTCAAAACGTCTTGAATCTTTTCATTTTAAAAAGATAGATTTTTTTTTTCTGATATTAGATACACTCCTTGTGGGTTCGACCTTTTCGTATTACTATATTACTTGCGCGATCGGTACACTTGCCGAATAACGTCAAATAGCAGCCAACTCCAAGTCATGAGTAGGGTAGTTCTCCTCATGAGGTTTCAACTGCCTCGAAGCATAGGCGATCACTTTGCCCAACTGCATCAACACACAGGAGCAGTAGTCAGTCTCTCCTTCAACTCCTGAAAACAGACCTCACACTCGTGAGTCCACACAAATGGAGTCTCCTTCCGAGTAAGGCGAGTCAATGGCAAAACCATGGTGGAGAATCCCTTGATGAACCTCCGATAGTAACCTGCCAAACCCAGAAAGCTCCTCACTTCCGTAACTGTCTTGGGTCTCTCCCAATCCAGTACAGCCTCAATCTTGTTCGGATCCACTGCAACTCCCTCAGCAGAAATAACATGCCCAAGAAACTTCACAGACTTGAGCCAGAACTCACATTTGGAAGGTTTCGCATACAGCTTCTTCTCCTTCAGCACTTGCAGAACAGTTCTCAAATGCCCCACATGCTCCTCCTCTGTCTTGGAGTAAATCAAAATATCGTCAATGAAGACGATCACAAACTGATCTAGGTACGACTGGAAAATCCTGTTCATGTAATCTATGAACACAGCAGGTGCATTGGTGAGAACGAACGGAATCACCAAGTACTCAAAATGACCATATCTCGAGCGAAATGCGGTCTTCGGGACATCCTCCGGCTTCACCCGAATCTGATGGTATCCGGACCGGAGATCAATCTTGGAATAAACACAAGCACCCCTGAGCTGATCCAACAGATCATCAATCCGAGGAAAGGGATACTTGTTCTTGATTGTCACCTTGTTCAGCTGCCTGTAGTCGGTGCACAATCGCATTGTCCCGTCCTTCTTCTTCACAAAGATAACTGGTGCTCCCCAAGGAGACACACTCGGTCTAATGAAATCTTTCGCTGAAAGATCCTCAATATGCTTCTTCAGCTCTGCCAACTCCGGTGGCGACATCCGGTATGGAGCTAAAGAAATCGGCCCCACACCAGGCAACAGATCTATGGAGAACTCTATCTCCCTCTATGGCGGAAACTCAGGAATCTCCTCAGCAAACACCTCGAGGAATTCCCTCACCACATGAATGCCGGTGATGTCCTCCTATGTACCACTCACCAAACCTCCCAACATGACATAACCAAATGCCCCTGCTCTCAAGGCTCTCCTAGCCTGCAACAACGAAATGTACGGCGAGGAACTGGCTATGGAATCACACGGAGGAAACACTACACGCTTGGCGCAACAGTCAATCATCACACAATTTCTGGACAACCAATCCATGCCCAGAATAACCTCCAAATTGTCCATCCGCAATCCTATCATATCTACCGAGAACTCACGGCCATCCCACTGAAACGCCACATCGCGATGAACAGTGGTAGCATCACATCTTTCTCCGGTGGCGGTAGTCACCCGCATCGGTGGAGAAAGCACATCACTGGGCAACTCAAGCCCCACAGCAATCGGGGTAGCAACAAAAGAATGCGTAGCCCCAGAGTCAAACAACACATCAACAGCTGATGAACCAATCGTAACAGTACCTCTGACAAGGTTCGGAGCTCGATCCGACTGCTGACGATCCAGAGTATAAACTCTCCCAGAAGATGGTGGCACTACCGGTGCCGAAGTAGGTGGAAGGAGAACCATCTAAAGTGGCACTGCCTGCACTGCAGTAGCCCTCGCCGTCGCCGACGGACAGTCTCTGGAGAAGTGGCCCTCTTTGCCACACTGAAAGAAAATCAACTGACCGGTAGAGCACGGCCCAAAATGAGTCTTCCCGCATCCCGAACACCTGGGAGCAGGAGGTTTCGCTGCACTCCCCTGAACAGAAGTCCTCTTGAACTGACTCGGCGCCTGCCGAGCTGCCAACTGTTTACCCTTGCCCTTGTTCCCAAACTTCCTGTCTCGCCAAGAAGTGGAACTACCAGCGGCAACCTTTGTCGCCTCAGCAAACTTGGCCTTCTTGGCCTTACTCGAGCTGTAGTAATCTTCAATGTCATGACACTGCTGAACCAGCGTCCCAAAGTCTCTAGAAGCAGAACCAGCTAGGTAACCAGCAATATCCTAAGTCCCCTGCGGAACTTAGCAACCAGAAAAGTAGGCGTAGGCCTCGCCATCCTGAAGTGTGCAAACTTCACCAACTGGTTGAACTTGGCCAGGTACTCGTCCACATACAACGAGCCCTGAACCAATCTGTCAAACTCTCCATGCTTCCTCTCCTGAGCGTCATATGGAAAGTACTGACCCAAGAAGAAGTCATCGAACATAGGCCAAGTCATCAAATGACCCTGCGTCTCGTAGACATGAGAAAGGTTTGTCCACCACTCATGGGCATAGCCCCCCAGCATGTAAGTAGCGAACATCAACTTCTGCGGATCTGTGCACTGCATGACCCGAAATATCTTGTCCAACGCCTGAAGCCAACGTGCCGCAGCAACAGGATCAAAAGATCCATCAAAGGCAGGTGGCTTATGCTTACGGAAAGCATTCAGCCGGCGGTCGATCTCATCATGATCCTCAACAAAAACAGGGACGGTCTGCATGGCCCCCGTAAGGTGACTACCATCTCCCATCTGACTCTGAGAGTCATCCTGCAGACTGGGTGGAGGTGGTGGTGCTGGTGGCGGTGGAGCATGACCAACATCAGGGCCATTCCTCATCTCCTCCAACATGACTCTAAACATCGTCATGTTCGCCAGACGGTTGGCCTCCAACACGTCCTCAGTGGCCTTCCTGTTCGCCTCTCTGACGGCGTCCAGCATGGCCTGGTTTGCCATTCTCATAGCCTCCTGGTCGGCTAGTCGGGCCGCCTGCATCTCAGCCAATGCAGCCAGGACAGGATCGAGCCGATCCTCCGAAGTCTCGCGGTTTTTCCCGGGTCTTACCATGACTCTGCACAAGTTACACAAATTATGAGTTGATCAGGCCACGCAATGTGGTCACATATGCATTATCATAATAATACTCGACGGAGCAAACACACAAAACAGACACAACCAAACATCCTAATCATTTCAATACATACAGGCTTTTCCCTTGAACCGTTGCTTTGATACCATAAAATGTAACACCCCGTGTATACCCGAAATATTAACATTACATCGTATTAAGCGGTGCTTAATTAAAACTGCGGAATATTCTTTTTCTTTTCAATTATGACGTCATTATCAATTACCATCTTGATTACTTAATCAATTTCATAAAATATCGCCTGTATGTAAATTGCAATAAGACATCTACTGAAATACCTCAATATATAAATAAAGTGTGTATCTAAATCACGGCATTACATCAAGTAATCCGAGCAATATCCTGATACATTATTACAACCTCAAAAGACTCAAGACATAATCAAGACATAACAATACTATGTGTCATGGACAATCCCCATGCTCACCAAATAAACATAGTAAACAACAAGTCTCAACATAACACATCATAAACATAAACTGAAGCTATAAGCATAAGCAGCATGCAATTCCAGCATCCAATCATGGCAGCAAAATATAACAGCAATCTAACTCAGCTCCGGCCTCCTGCCGCCTGAGGTCTCAACATTACCTGACCCTGAAATAAGCATTCCCCAAACGTGGGGTGAGATCTCTAAACTAGAAATCTCAGTAAGACAAGGGGTCCTCAAGGATCTTCCACCCTAAGCTCACTTACATGTGCAATATAAGTTCAAAAAACATTTATATCATTATCAGTTCTAAAACTATGTAGTGCAACAGATATCTATGGCATGTGTGTAATCACTATCTACTGGCCAGAGAAATGTAGGAATACGTCTATTCCCTACATATAGTAAAAGGAACACCGCTTGTACCTCACCCACAGCCTCACCTTCTTGTATGTTCTACATACTCAGGCTTACCGTATAGGTGGAACACCTCCATGCATATCAACAAGGCACTAACATATAATAGCTCAACAGCATTTCCAAAACATCTAAACCATGTAACACAGCATGCATATACCATATCCCCATGGGACATGGTGGAACCACAACATGGCTAAACCGATGACACGAAAGCTTACCTCTAAGCTAGCTATCCAATGCCACAAGCTCAAAGTCCAATCACAGCAGATCATAATCTGATATGGACCAAATATAAATCAATAAACATGTACCACATGCATACAAATTAAAGACAACGCCTTTTCATTACGTTTACAAGTCTTAAAGCTTCTAACAAAGTCACAAGCCCTTAATCCCATGATTCTGGCTTAGTCCATTAAATACAGAAGTTCAACTTCATCAAACTAGGGTCCACAAACCCCCAATAGCCTATTGTACACACAGCACAGCTACTGTTCTGCGAAATCCCAGAATATCCGGATATTCCTCGGGACCATATTCGGATATGCAATATCCGGATATCTCACTGTGCATATTCGGATATTGAATATCCGGATATACAGATTCACATATTCGGATATCCAATATCCGGATATCCCAAAACCACATATCTGGATATCTGTTCGACAAATATCCGGATATTTCACGACAGAATGCAGTTTCTGCATTTTCGTTAAGATATCCCTAAAAGTTCCCTTTTTACCGATTTTAAACACTTAATCATGCATTTCTAGGCGTGTTCAACATTACCCAACAACAAGTTATCATCTTTTAGTCATTAGATGCATCAAGGTACCATTTTTAAGCCTTAAAACTCAACTTAAAGGTTGGTACAACATACCAAGGCTCAAAACTCAGAATGGAGATGCTCTTGGAGCTCAACACAGCCCCTCAAGTCTGACTCAAGGAAGATGCACCAAAATGGCTTCACAAAGGTTGGTTCTTTAACACAAAGGTCACCACTTAGACCTCCAAAAATCAAAACCAAGCTTCTCTCAACCCAAAACCAACAAGTCAGCAACCAAACCTCCGTCACACAGACTTCACAACTCAGAAACAACACCACAATGCAGTCCCAAGGCCAACCCTAACCCTTACCAAGTGTTTAAAGGAAAGAACAAGCATCAAAGGTGAATGCTTGCTCAAGAAATGGAGAAGGAAGCTTAAGAACACTCTTTTTGGTCAGCCTCCAAGAGAAGCCACGCAGCCAAGTAGTTATCTAGGGTTGTGTGCCCCTTAAAAGCCACATATATAGACACTTACTCATTAAACACACAGTGTTAACTTTAATTGCCACGCTTAGCATTTTAATCCCAAACTTTGGATTATGAAACTACATAATTTTCTAAGAATTATCATATTTTTATTATATTTTTTTGAGCACTTTTCCGGTACGCGCTTTTCAAAGCCAGTACCGGTTTCTAGCACCAGTTCTCATTATTTGGACTTGAAATTCATTTTACAAGTCCTACATATTATTCTAGTAATTATCATGCACTTACTTTAATATTCCGGGATGCTTTTTCGGTACGCATTTATACCGACTAGCAGAACCGGTATCTGCATTTTTCTTCTGAAAAGTGACTTTCAGCATTCTAACCCACTTATTATGATTATTAAGCCTCATAAATAATTATTAGGGTCAATTATGAAATCATTTCCTATTTTTGCATAATTAATTAATTAAATACCTTAATTAACGGTGCAGGTTCTTACACCTACTGGCCAGCTAAACTACCAAGTATGATTTACGCATCGTCATGCAACATACCAACATAGGGAAACACCTTCCTATGCCACACCAAATGCATACACATACGTATAACAAATCATTACACTATTTCATTGCATTTATATACACTATCAACAACCACTACCCTTTCAGTGCTTGGTGGAACAATAAAGGGAATTACACCCAAGGTCCGAAGGCTTACCTCGAAGCTTCAGTTCAACCTTTTTTCTTCACCAACAATTTCTACAACCAGTCAAATTCGCATTCAAGCTATAACTTGCAAAATTCACCTACACCAAGGTGTCATACCACCAATCAATACAATTTAATGAATATCTATGTATTCATCAACAATACAACAATACCACACCACAATTGGCATGGACTTACCAATCCCAAAGAGCTAATCAAGCTCCATTGCTTGCTCCAAAGGTTGGTCAATTCAGGTTGGTCCAATTGCCTCAATCCTAGACAACACAAGGATACAATCAACAACCAACCAAGCAATGGTTCAACAATGCAAGAATTTCCACAATTCCAATTATGAAATTTGACAATTCTCAAAGCATAACCCCATGACTATCTAAGCTCACTTTCATGAATTACATGACATTCCTAGCATTTCTCATAACATACACTAAGCTCCAATCTACTAACATTATCACAAAACCCATAACACTATTCATTCAAAACCCTAAATCCTGAAATTTCCAAGAAAACAAGGTTCAAGGGCTAGAATCTTACCACCAATGGTCACACAACCAAGGATTGATGGCTCCTCAAGCAGCTTCAATGGAGGTTGAAGCTCCCAAAACCCCAAACTTTCACAAAGGGGCGAAATTTTGAGGGACAATATCTCACCACACAAAGCTCTCCTCTATGAACCAAGCTTAGATTAATGATGAGGGCGAGATTCTAAGTGATTTAGGCTTTTGAATCGCTCCAATCGGTTGAGAATAGCTCCCCCTAGGGTTTCTCTCTCTCTCTTTTCCTCTCATTCCTCTTCTTCTCCTTCTTTCTTCTTCTTTCTGTCGACGGAAAAACGGGGGGGTTTGGGTCTCTTTTAGTTGTTTTATCACTTAACACATGTTAAGTGGAATAATGCGGGTATTGGTTCATCTATCTATTCAACTCCATTAATTACCAAACTTTACCCAAAAGTCTGGAATATTTTTCTAGGAATATTTTCACTTTTATTTTTATATTTTGGGTACTTTTACCTACACCCATTTATACCCCTTAATTTTCACTGAGTACACTTTTTATCTCCAAAGTGACTCCAATCCATTTAATTAAGCCTTATACTTAATTTTACTCACTAAAACATGCTTAATTATTTAATTACCTGTAATTTGCTAATTAATTGGGTTAGGGCTATTATATAAATCTTAGTTAGAAATTTAATTTAAGGATTTAAATGCCATAATTAGATTCAGGGAGCGATTTCGAGTATTTTGACTGTAATCATGACTATGTTATGAACAGTGCGTTCTGCCGGAGAATTTACAGTTTTGTGAATTAACCAGTAGAGCTTAAATGAGCAAAATGATTTTAGAAACATAATTTGACAATTCTGACGACAAATATGAGTTCAGAACGAAAAATTGTATAGTCTGGCACTTTTCGTGAAAATCTCGTTAATAGTGTTTCTACCGGGTATTTTGTACTGCTGTTTAAGCAACTGGTAGAGTCCAGAAGCAAATAATTGATGAAATAAGAATAAGAAAGTCCAATATATGCCAAACAAGTCAATATGGGCCCAAGGAAATGATAAGTTAATAAGTTTTAAATTCAGAAGTAAACGAAGTACAATTAGTGGTTCACAGTGCATTTCGTCAAAAACGGTGCAGAAACCATACTGTAAATTAAGAATATTGTTCCTTAGGAAATAAAAATTAATGTAAATGATTTTAGAAAAATAAAAATATGTTTGTAGCCTTAAGTGAGTTCCGAGTCAGTTTAAGTTAAAATACGCGATAGAAAAACATCTGATAAAAAGGGCCACATGTGCCTATATAGCCTTGTCACTTAAATGAATCACTATTCATTTCAGAATTTCTTCTTCTCTCTCTTGGATGGCCGAGCTGCACATGGAGGAGAAGGGCTAGGGTTTCAAAATTTCTTTCTTTGATTTCTTCATCCTCCATTCTCCAAATTCAAAGACCCACCACATGAAATCGATTAGGAACCACTCAATAAATCCATTCCACCTATCAATTTGAGCTATAGTTGAGTGTATGAAGAGTTCTTCCTCCCCCCATTTTTGAGTTACTATTCATTGGAGGAAGAAAAGTGAGTTTTTGAGTGAGTAAAGCTTGGGGTTTGTTCTTTGGAGCTTGGAATAGCAACTATAGGTGAGAAATCTCTAATCCTACGCTTTTATTTTTGTGATTTATGTCTTGAAATTTATGAGCATGTTTTGAGTGAGAAATAAATTAGTTTAAAATTTGAATTGATGATGTGTTGGATATAGGAATGTGGAATAAGCAAATGAACATGTATAAAATTTGGAAAAAAATCCCATGGTGACATACCCTAGATTTCGGCCTTGATAGGGTAATTAGGGGTGATGCGCAAAGATTTATTGTATATATTGGGAAGGTTTAATGTGCTTGAATAAGAGGAAATTTGATGAGTTAGTAAGAATGTTAAATTTGAAAGAAAATCCTTTGAAACATACCCTTGATGTTTCGGCCTTGAAGGATTTAAAGGGCTTGAGATTCCCAAAAATTAAATTGGAACTTGGTATATATATATATATATATATATATATATATATATATTTATGTACGTGTAGTTGTTAAATTAAGTGAGGAAAATGTATTGTAAAAGAGAAAGATCCTTGGAAATTCCCTTAAAGGATTCGACATATAGGGTGTTTAGGCAAAGATGTTGTCATATTTTATTTTAATAAAATATGTGTATTTCAAAGTATGAAAATCATAAGTCATGAAGTGAAATGGTTTGAAAAGAAATCATGGAAAAATATATTGATTTCCTAATTTTAGGCCCACGGTCCTTTAAAGTAAAATGCTATGATTTATGTTGGAAATTCGTAAGGGAATACTTGATCAAATTAAAGAACACCAACAATTATAAAGAGGTCTAGACTTGTGTATTGGCATAGCATTGGCAAAAACGTAAAGAAACGAAAAGAAGCGATAAAATGTATGCCTTCTGTGAAAGCTAGGCATGATGGCATTTTATGAATTTGTATTTATGGATCCTTGCTCTAGGTGTACATTTATGTATTTATGTATTTATAAAGAGGATTTGGACGGATTGGATTTTGAGTAGCTGTAGGCTACTTCTATTTTGGAGTGCATTTATGTATTTCGTATGTTCTTAATTGATGGATCATGATGTTAGATCCTTTATTTTGTATATGGCCTGTATATGTTTTATACATGCCTGTCAGTTTGATGCATGTACATTTGAGTATTCAGGCACGTTATATGACGATGTAGTATTCAGATATGCTTATGTTTTGGATTGCAAGTTAGATATAGTGGCACGGAGCCAAGTTATGCATGCGCCCATGGATGGGTATCTGATTATATTCGCATGACTGGTACTTCTGGATATAAATATTGTTGAAACTGTCTATCAGGAACTCTTGGGAGTGGGATTGGAAAATCCCCAGTTGTCCGATTTACAGAGGTTACTCTGTCCGAATTTTGGTTATGCTTAATAAGAATTTAAAAAGAAAAAGAAAAAGTTAGCCCGTATTTCCGTAAGATAAGTCTTCCGATGTTTCTGTTTATATCATATGCATGTTAATTGAACCGGCTCGAGACGGGGATGTTACATCATCCATGATAAAGATTGGAATTCAGAAGCCATTTTTAAATTACAGTGAGATGGAAAAACTTCAATTGAGTGATGATTTACCTAGGACTGAAATGTCAATAACTGGGAAGCTCAATTCGGAAGATGATATTATTTTTATCAAAGTGCAAATTGCTGACAAGGATGATATCTATTATTTTCTTGATGTTCCATCTCTTGTTTGGTTCATTTTAGGGAATTTTTTTTTATAAATACATGTTGATTTCAATTTCAGCACAACATCATTTACTTTTGTTTATTAAACGAACTTAAGTCTTTGATTGGCTAAAGTTTATAAACCAGCACTGAACTTTATACTGGTGGTTCACTCATAGTTCAAGCCCATATATGGGAGTAAGAAGCAGTAAAACTTGCTCTTCTTCCTTTTCCTGCAGGTTCGTGTAGGAATATATATTTTCCCTTTTATATTCTAGTTGACACCCCCATTGATGTTGCAATGGAGAGGGTGAAAGAATTGGAGATCACAGATTGGGAGCCTTTTGAAATTGTAAATATGATGGAAGGAGAGATGTAACACCACGTTCTAGAACCGGATTGTTATCATTGCGTACGACATTAAGCGCAGTTACAATCACGTGGTTCAATTAAATTCCGGATAAGTTTTTCTTTTTAAAACGTGCCAAATTTAAAATAACCAAGTGTGTGATCATAACCATATTTGCTTTGCGGAATAACGGGACTAAACTTAATATTATATTCCCAGTATATTAGACAATACGTCGTTGAAGGTCTTCATCTCTTTAATTATACATTTAATTCTACACTCCTTTTAGGCTTCCCATCTACTACTATGTTATGGGAGTTTTTGTTAGCTACGCGTGGGTTCAAACCGCGCTCAAATCGGAGCACCGTCGCCGAAGTTAGGCATTTTCTAAGAAAAAGGGTGCAAAATCTCCAAGACCCCGCGCCCGTAACGTTGGATCCACGCCCAGAGCGTGGACAACCAGAAAGTTGGCGCCCCCAGCATGGGATTGGCGCCCTCAGCGTGGATGCTACTGTTTAGTTCTGTAATTTGGCGCCCCAAGCGCGAATCTGGCGCCCCAGGCGCCATCCACAGGGTTGGGTGACCCAAAACAAGGTCATTTAACCTACCTATGGTTTTCCACTCATAACTTGAGCTATCCTCACTCAAATTACATAATCTTGGTCTCTATGGAAATCTAAGAGAAGTGTCCACAACTTCTATAAAGACTCCAAGGTCCAATTCTAACATACAGGTATGAAGATTTGTCAACCGGACAGGATACCTTTATTTGTACATGAATTAAACTAAAATTGGGCAGCATTCCCTTTGTTTTCTCAACATTTCCCAACTTAGCACAAGGTACCTAATTGACTTTCCAACTCAACATATCCAATACATAAAAATACATTCATGTATTTAACTTACAATAAGCATCATACACAAATATCTTCATTACTTACAATATTACATCTTGTCTTAATTACAAATCTCATATACATGCCAAAGGACTTAGCCACAAAAGGAACATGGTCAAAGCAAGTAACCATGTATCAGATACCCATTACTACTACAATGATCATGCACTAAGTCCTCCAAAATACATCATGTGGCATCAAAATATACATATAGCAATGCTAAATGGCATGCAACTCAAAATGTCCAGCTATCAGGTACAGTCTACTCATGCTTCTTGCTTCGATCAACCTCACCTCTATCAGTACCTGAAATGATGTCCCACAACACGGAATGAGATATACGAATATATCACAGTAAACCAGAGGTCCTTGGAGATCACTCCACCCTAAGGTTCACTTTCGATGTACACATAATCATAATAGCTTAGCACATTCTTATCCACAAGCATCACATGGACTTCCAAGAGAGATCCACTAAGGGCTGTTTCTCTTAGGATCTTACCACATGGAGATCCACATAGGGCTGTTTCCAAGGGAAATCCTTTCCTTAATCTATTCCAAGAGAGATCCTCAAAGGGCTGTTTCTCTTAGGCTCTTACCACATGGAGATCCACCTAGGGCTGTTTCCAAGGGAAGTCCTTTCCTCAATCTAGGAATCTCCAAGAGGGATCCATATAAGGTTGTTCCTCTTAGGCTCTAACCACATGGAGATCCACTTAGGGCTGTTTCCAAGGGAAGTTCCTACCAATCATCCTCATCATAATACTATCACTCATAACCTCAATCGCAATCCTCAACCATTAGCTCATTCATTATTGCTACTTCTATAACCATTCCTCAATTACTCTTAAACAATCAAACATCAACCAATAATCATCAATCAATCATAACATGTATCAATGCATGAATCAATGCATGAGCATACAATTACTATCATAATTACATATCACATCTCATAAACCATTCCTCCTCAACGGAGTATGGTGGAACACTCAATGGGATCAACCCTAAGGTCCAAAGGTTTACCTTGCTCTTGAGCTTTCCTCAATTGCACACAACCACTAGGGTTGGTCACTCCACTTGGTTCTCTTGCCTCAATCCTATTAATACAAGGAACACAATCAATTCTATAATCAAACAATATCTTAACATTCAAGAGCATCCTTAATCTCAAGCATAATTTACTCAAATGTCAAACCATACTCAAATGACAATCTAAACTCATTTCTATCGTTTATTTATCATCACTAACAACATTTACAAAGGCACCAAGCCTCCATCAAATCAAACTCATAAAACCCCAAAAAAACACTATTCATCATCTTCAACCTCCAGAAAACTCCATGAACATAAGGTTGGAGAAGTGGAAACTTACCACAATAGGTCACATAACCAAGCAATAGAGGCCTCCTAAGCTCCCATGGGTGGAGGTGCCACAAAATTCCTCAAATCACCAAAGGATCAAAATCTTTGGAGGGAGAAATCACTCTCCACAAAGTTTCTCACTCAAAACTAAGCTAGGATTTGGGATGAGGGAAGGATTCTCTACGTTTTTGGCTTTGGAATGGATGAATTTGGTTGAGATATGATGGAGCTAGGGTTTGGATCACCCTCCCTCTTCTCCTCCTCTTCTTTCTTTCTTTCTTTCTTTCTTGTGGCTCGACGGGTTGGGGAAGGGATTTGGGTTCTTTTTTTGTTGCTTGGTCACTTAACAAATGTTAAGTGGCTTTAAGCGGGTATTGGTTCATCTATCTATTCAACTCCAATTACCACCAAACTTTACCCAAAGGTCTGGGATATTATTCTAGGAATATTTCCACTTTTATTTTTATATTTTGGGTACTTTTGCCCGCACCCATTTATACCCCTTAATTTTCACTGAGTACACTTTTTACCTCAAAAGTGACCCCAACTCACTTAATTAGGCCCTATACTTAATTTTATTCACTAATACATGTTTTTATTTTTTATTTTTTGATAACAACTAATACATGTTTAATTACTCAATTTAAAGTAATTAATTAAATTATTTAAGTTAGGGGTATTATAAGAGAATCCTCTTAAACGCTCATGGAAGGCGACTCCTTATAAATAGAATTACCCAATCCCTCCATTAACGTCATCTGACTTTCCTTATGTTTAGACCTCAAATTAATCGATGTAAGATTTTAGTACCATAAATCAAGTGAATTTAAGGGTTGTGAATAACTTGCATGGAGTACCCAAAGTCTTAAGAGGTCCTAAGCTAGTGTGTTTTAGCCCCCAAAGTTAGAGAAAAAAATCGCTTACTTGGCTGATCGCATGCATTAGGAACGATTAGGTTGAAAAATTCATACCTCTCTCCTCACTTATCCAAATTTAACAAATGAGGTACCCTTTTCAATTTCTAGATGTCTAGTTTTAGGATCTAAAATAACAGAATTTGTGGAGATAAAGTGCATTCCCAATTTTAAATCAAGTCAGTACTGCAAAAACCAATATTTTTTGTGTGCTTTACATTAAATTTCAACGTTTTGTGCCTTTTAGTTTTCAGTGTTGTTCTTGTCTACCAGTTGATTGTTGTATATACATATTATAGCCTGGATCATTGTTGAGCATATGGTATCTGTGCGAGATACCGGCTGTGTTACTGTGTATTCACTAAACTTGCTGTCATTTGTCTTTACTGTTTGGTGGGCCAAAAGTATTTTATTTCATCCAAAGGCCCACATGCTGATCTTTCTATTTAGCTCATTAGCCTCACCTAAATGATACGCAGCGTTTTGTTTTTGTGAGAAGACTATTAAATTGCAAGTTATTTTTTTCTATTGGATTTATTATTCAGAAGATTCAGAAAAAACTCACATGCTTTCATCTAGCTTTTTCTTCTCTCTGTTCGTAAGTTCTCTGAAAGGGAAAAAGTTAGGGTTTCTCATCGAGAGGTTGTGAGGCTGTTTGAGAGTGATACATTGAGAATCTCTACTCAATGCTTTGGAGGAAGTTGATCAGAATAACAAGGCGAACATTTTAATCGGTGTACTTTGTGAGAATTCGTTCAAGAGGGGTTTGGGGTTTCTTGCATCCTGATGTTTTCTTCGGTGATAAGAGAAGGTCTTTCTCGGTGAAGAAGGTTGCTGAACTTGCGATGTCAGAAGCTTACTCGGTGATATCTCTTCTTGTAGTTATTCTCTGTTTAGTATAATAGCAATCGGTTCTTTATGTTCTTTATTCTTTTGGTTATTTGCTGTGATATTTGTACACTTTCTTCCTTTGCTTTTATGTTCTTTGAGATTCTTGCATTGTGGTCTGTTGGCTACTGTAAACTCTGATTATTTTTACTGTTATTTTTACAAAGAATTTTTGAACCAAGTATAAATTTCTTGTGTGTTGGTTTTTATGTTTTCCATTTCTATTAGTTCGATTAGTGGGCTGATTCTTGGTAGCTCTATACCAAGAATTGTAACAAGTGGTATCAAGAGCTTAGGTTCTTGGTTCTTTTTCCCTTCTGGTTTGTCTCTGTTTATGTTCCGTGTTTTGTGTGTTTTTCCCTCTGGTCCTCGTGTTTTCTGTTGCTGGAAGCTGAAGAGGATGGGTATCACCAAGGTTGAGGTGGAGAAGTTTGATGGGAGGGGTGACTTTAACATGTGGAAGATCAAGATGATGGCTGTCTTGGTCCAACAGAAGTGGGAGGATGTTGTTGGTCCTGAAAAGGATCTTCCTAATTCCCTGACACCTAAGGAACTAAAAGACTTAATGGCTTTAGCTCATAGTCTAATTGTTGTAAATCTGTCTGATAGTGTCCTTAGGCGTGTATGTAAGATAACTAATCCTAGAGAGCTTTGGGAAAAACTTAAGGCTCTCTATCAAACTAAATCTGCCCCAAACAAGATGTTTTTGAAGGAAAAATTTATTTCCTTCAAGATGGATCCTTCTAAGTGCTTGGAGGACAATCTTGATGAGTTTAACAAACTCACCTTAGATTTGGATAATGCTGGGGCAACTGCCTCAAATGAGGATCAAATTTTGATCCTCTTGAATTCTGTTCCAGACTCTTATAGGGGTGTAAAAGATGCTATAAAATACAGCAAAGGGGGAATGGACTTAGATGAGATAACTGAAGCTTTGAGAGCAAGGGAGGTTGAAATACTCTCCCATAAAAAGTCCCATGCTGAGGGGCTGATTGTGAAGGGTAAAGGGAACAAGAAGGGGAAATTTAAAAATAAATGGAAGGGAAACAATAATGTATCCCAACCTAACTAGAACACACAAGGTAATAAAAATAAGGAGCAGCCAAAAGGTAAACTTACCTGCTGGTTGTGTCATAAAGAGGGGCATATCAAGAAGAATTGCCCTGAAAATAATAAGGGAGCTGCAAAGGCAGCAACTAAAACTGAGTATGCAAATTTACTTAGTGGGTGTGAGGGTGCTGAAGTCCTTATGGTGTCTAATAAGGGCTTTGAGGCTGAATGGGTCATGGATTCAGGTTGCACTTTTCACATGACTCCTAGGAAGGAGTGGCTTGCTGGTTTAAGGTTCCAAAAGGGTGGAAAGGTCCTTATGGGGAATGACCAGGTCTGTCAAATAGAAGGGATTGGGGCTGTCAAGTTTCTAATGGCTGATGGCAGCCATAAAATCCTCAAAGAAGTGAGGTATGTCCCTTACTTGAGGAGAAATTTAATTTCTCTAGGTATGCTTGACTCAAGTGGGCTGTTATTCAAGAGTGAGCAAGGTTTACTCACTGTTCTTAAGGGTAGTGAAATTTTAATGGAAGGAAGGTTGATTAATGGCCTGTAAATATTACAGGGCCATGCTATTTCATCTTAAAGCTGTATAACAACAGCCAAGGATGATGAATCTGTTCTTTGGCATAAGAGAATGGGTCATATTAGCAACCAGGGTCTGTCTGAGTTATGTAAACAAGGCATTATAAGTTCTAAGAAAGTAACTTGTGTTGAATTTTGTGAAAATTGTATTTTAGGAAAAACACACAAGTTACCTTTTCCTAGTTCTTCAAATTTTTCTAAATCTGTCCTTGATTACATACACTCTGATTTGTGGGGATCTCCTAATGTTCCCCCTTCTCTCTCTGGTTGCCATTACTTCTTTTCGGTTGTGGATTCATACTCTAGAAGAGTATGGACCATGTTCTTGAAGCAAAAGGATCAAGCCTTTGATAGCTTCAAGAATTGGAAGACCCTTGTAGAGAATGGGACTGATAAGAAAGTCAAGGTCCTAAGGACTGATAATGGGCTTGAGTTTTGCAATAATCAATTTTTTGATTTGGGCAATGAGCATGGTATAAAGAGGCACATAACTTGTTCTGAAACACCCCAACAAAATGGGGTGGCTGAAAGGATGAATAGAACCATCCTAAATAAGGTCAGATGTATGCTGGCTGAATCTGGTCTTCCCAAATCTTTCTGGGCTGAGGCTGTTTCCACAGCCTGTTACCTTATAAATAGGAGCCCATCCACTGTTATAGGTCTTAAAACCCCTATGGAGCTTTGGTCTAGTAAGCCACCAAGTCTAGGACACTTAAAACCATTTGGTTGTCTTGCATACATGCATGTAAAAAAAGATAAGTTGAGTCCTAGAGCTGTTAAATCTGTCTTTGTTGGTTATCCTTCAGGTGTTAAGGGATATAAGCTATGGCTCATAGCTGAAAGGAAGTGTGTCATAAGTAGAGATGTGATTTTCGAAGAAAACACATTCTATAAAGACATATCCAAACTTAGTGACAAAGAGCATCCTCCTAGGACCGTTGAGTTGGAGGTGGAGCTGCCCAACAACACTGGGCAGCAACCTGATGTGGCTGAAAATGAACAACAGCACACTGTTGCTGAAGTTCAAGATGATGGGAATGACATTCCCATTGAGGAGCATGATGTGGAAGTGGATAGAGATAATCTAGAGGATTATTTGCTATCTAGGGATAGGACTAGGAGGAATTTAAGACCTCCAAGTCGTTTTGCACATGCAGATGTCATAGCATTTGCACTCCAAGTTCGAGATGTGCTGGAGTTTAATGAACCCAGCTCATACCAAGAGGCTATGAGGCTGGATTCTAAAATTCATTGGCTAAAAGCCATGAAGGAAGAGATGGAGTCTCTTGACAAAAATAAGACTTGGGTTTTGGTGGAGCGTCCAAAGAACAAGAAGGTGATTGGATGCAAATGGATCTTTAAAAGGAAGCCAGAAATCCCAGGTGTTAAAGCTGCCAGGTTTAAGGCAAGGGTTGTTGCTAAGGGTTTTTCACAAGTTGAGGGGGTTGATTACAATGAAATTTTTTCCCCCTGTTGTGAAACATGTTTCTATTTGGCTCATTCTTTCAGTTGTTGCAATTCATAATTTAGAATTGGAACAATTGGATGTCAAGACTGCCTTCTTGCATGGCAGCCTTGAAGAGCTCATATTCATGGAGCAACCCGAAGGGTTTATAAAAAACGGGGCTGAGAACAAAGTGTGCCTTTTGAAAAGGTCCCTTTATGGGTTAAAACAAGCCCCTAGACAGTGGTATAAGAGATTTGATGATTTTGTTTTGTCCAAAGGCTTTAATAGGAGTAGTTTTGATCATTGTGTGTACTTTAAAAAATTGCATGATGACTGTTTTATCTACTTGCTAATTTATGTTGATGACATGTTAATTGCATCTAAGGACATAAATGAAATTAATAATCTGAAATCATTGTTGAAAAAGGAATTTGAGATGAAATTCCTTGGTCCAGCCAAGAGAATACTTGGCATGGACATTACAAGGACTAGAGATGAGAGGAAATTGACTCTCTCTCAATCTGAGTATGTGAAAAAGGTCTTAAAGACCTTTGACATGTACCTGGCCAAACCTGTAAGTGTTCCCCTTGTTGGTCACTTCAGGTTGAAGGCTGTAGATGGTGAGTTAACCTCGGATGAGGCTTCCTTTATGTGCAATATTCCATATTCCAATGCTGTTGGATGCCTAATGTATGCCATGATAGGTTCTAGGCTTGATATTGCATATGGTGTTAGTGTAGTAAGTAGATACATGAGTAAACCATCTAATGAACATTGGAATGCTGTGAAATGGTTGCTTAGATACCTTAGTGGCTCTGTTGATTGCTGCATTCATTATACTGCTGAAAACTCAGTTAATTTTGATATTACTGGTTATTGTGATTCTGACTATGCTGCTGATCTTGATAAAAGAAGATCTCTAACTGGTTTTGTGTTTTGTGTGGGAGGAAATGTGGTGAGCTGGAAGGCAAGCTTGCAACACATTGTGGCACTCTCCACAACTGAAGCAGAGTATGTGGCTCTCACAGAAGCTGTCAAGGAGGCAATGTGGTTGCATGGAATTGTCTCTGAGTTGGGTCTAGGTAAGGACCCTCCTAAGGTATTTTCTGATTCTCAATCTGCCATACACTTGTCCAAAAATGGTGAATACCATGAAAGGACCAAGCATATAGATGTTAGGTTGCATTTCATAAGGGAAATAATTAGTAATGGTCAGGTTAGTGTGAATAAAATATCAACTGAAATAAATCCTGCAGATATTTTGACTAAGACTGTTCCTCTTAGTAAATTTAGGGAGGCTCTAAATTTGCTAAAAATAAAACCTCCCTAAATTGCATGCATAGTATAGGCCTTGGGTTAAACGCCATAAAAACTCTGGTATGCATTTTTTATTCTGTTGTATGTTTAGTAAATAGGTGGAGATTTGTTACTGTGTATTCACTAAACTTGCTGTCATTTGTCTTTACTGTTTGGTGGGCCAAAAGTATTTTATTTCATCCAAAGGCCCACATGCCGATCTTTCTATTTAGCTCATTAGCCTCACCTAAATGATACGCAGCGTTTTGTTTTTGTGAGAAGACTATTAAGTTGCAAGTTATTTTTTTCTATTGGATTTATTATTCAGAAGATTCAGAAAAAACTCACATGCTTTCATCTAGCTTTTTCTTCTCTCTTGTTCGTAAGTTCTCTGAAAGGGAAAAAGTTAGGGTTTCTCATCGAGAGGTTGTGAGGCTGTTTGAGAGTGATACATTGAGAATCTCTACTCAATGCTTTGGAGGAAGTTGATCAGAATAACAAAGCGAACATTTTAATCGGTGTACTTTGTGAGAATTCGTTCAAGAGGGGTTTGGGGTTTCTTGCATCCTGATGTTTTCTTCGGTGATAAGAGAAGGTCTTTCTCGTTGAAGAAGGTTGCTGAACTTGCGGTGTCAGGAGCTTACTCGGTGATATCTCTTCTTGTAGTTATTCTCTGTTTAGTATAATAGCAATCGGTTCTTTATGTTCTTTATTCTTTTGGTTATTTGCTGTGATATTTGTACACTTTCTTCCTTTGCTTTTCTGTTCTTTGAGATTCTTGCATTGTGGTCTGTTGGCTACTGTAAACTCTGTACCTATTACTGTTATCTGAATAAATTGCATGCTAGAGGGCGTTTGACCCTCTCTGGCCAACTTGGATGTAGGAAATTCTTTTACAAAGAATTTATGAACCAAGTATAAATTTCTTGTGTGTTGGTTTTTATGTTTTCCATTTCTGTTAGTTCGATTAGTGGGCTGATTCTTGGTAGCTCTATACCAAGAATTGTAACAGGCTGCATAGATGGAAGGCCCTTATCCATGTTGTCAGTTTTGATTGAAGACTCAAACGAGTCTTCTTTGATAGCAGTAGTTATTTCTAGGGGGCTGTGTTTATTTTATTCATGCTGTTGATTTCGTTTCTGCAAATTTATAAGCCTCTATTACGATATGATAAGGAATAAAGAATCCAGTCGACACAAACTGTTACACAAGAAGCACTTAGGGAACATGCGTGATGTTCTAAACTTGTTCTGAAGAATTGCTAGACAAGCTAGAGGCCAAAGGGGAATATGGAAAGATGGTGATAGAAGGTAGTGGTGATGCCTAGGAGAAGCTAAGTGTTGTACGGAATCTGTGAGGAATGACCAAAGGTGAGGGAAAAAGAGAAAGGAAAGCAAAGAAGAAAGAATGTGTCTCGTAGGAGTGGAAATCAAGAAAAGAATGGAGTGGGTCTTGGGAGTTTGTCTTTAAAATTAAGAGTGAAATAGGAGTTATACAGGAAAAAACCATTTTACCCTTTCTATTAGCTTTGACTCAATACATGGAGTATGGGTACTTTGGGGATTTCCATACTAGCTAGAAAAATTTATAACTAGCTCTCTATACAAGATAACTTACGTATGCAAAAAGAAAAAAAATGGTCAGCTATCAAGTTAAGAACAAGATTCGCAAAGACCTGCAGTTGTAAATAAATGGCCAACTGTAAAGTTTGTGAATGTCTGAGTAATTAAAAGGGAAAAGCAAGACTAGCAAATGAATGGATTTAAAAAAACAGGACGGATTTAGATATTCAACAGACAGCTTCTTGAGATTGGAGAGTTCAACATACTTATTTGTTTCCTGAATGTCCCCAAAATGAGGTAATTTAGTCGTCTTTTGTTATGTTTGTTTTTTCAATTTTTCTATCTCAACATTATTTACATTTTTTGTCTGCACTTCTCCTGTATTCCATGATCATGTGTTTATGCGGTGACTATTCTTGGTTTGAGTTTGACTAGAGTTTAAATCATTAGATCTATTGTTGAATTCAAGTGGCCTAAAAATTCAACAATAGATATGCAATATCCATTTATTGATGTGTATAATACCGGCCAAAGCTTCTTGTTGGAACATTATAAGAAATAGCAAGTAAAAATACGGATCATAATGTTTTGAGTATTGATATATATTTGTGTTTCCTTAAATTATAATTCTCATTTCTCATTAGGAATATTTGGACCTTAAAATTAAACAAGGTTAACGTTATTTTCAAAATGTTCACTATTTTTAAACAATTAAAACAAAGTCAAGCTGTGTCGGTGCATATTCGAAAAGTTTAATTTTATTTTCAGAAAGCTTGAAAATATTTTAACTTGTTATGAGAAAAAGATTTTCAAGTTCACATGACGTGGCAGGGAAAGAAGATGCATCAATATATGGATATTAAGTTAATGTTCGGTGCATCTAGAAGCCGATTTTCCATATATTTAAGTTAATATTATATTTTTCATTAATTGTTCTCCTTCGATCCATTGCTTTAAGGATATAAACATGAATGAAAAAAAAATTCTTAAAAAAAAACACTAAAGAGTGAGAACTTTTTTGTTAGGTTGACATTATGAGAAATGATCTGTTTACAAATTATACTACATCTGATCGGTCAGACATAATGTAGTTTGTAAGAGTTTGTAAATAAAAAATTTGTAAATATAAAATTTGTAAATATAATCTTCACATGACATTATTATTAACTAGTGTAAATAATAATGAGACATCGTGTAAGTATCAGACATAGTGTACTCTTGGATCAGTAAGTAATCTCCATTAATTCTGTGACGTCACAAAGAACTAATCTCTAGTTTTTACGAATTCTAACTTAATTGTATTAAAACTTTTATAATTAAATAGCTTTAGTCTTGTTATCAAAAAAAAAAAAAATAGCTTTAGTCTTCCTTGTGTCTTATCCTATTAGAAATACCGATCACATAAAATATTTTAAAACGTGAACATCGCGGAACTATTCCGAGTTTAATTGGATAGTAATAGTTTTATAATTCTTTATATTAAATTACCATTATTCAATTCCATAATAACTAATAACTAACAACTGACGTTTATAACTATTTCCATGTTGGCAATTTTTTTTAAGGTAATTAAAGATGGCTAATACGCCCAAACAGAAAAACAGAGCTACGGGCATTGAGTAGTGAAGCCTCGAGGAATCAGATTCAAAGCAAATCTTTCTTTGGCCCTCCTAGCTGCGTTACCTTCTCGGAGAATATGGTAAAATTTGAATCTCAAATCTCTTATTGAGTATGTTGATAACGTTATAAAATGTCTTAATAACCAAACTTATATACAGTGATAAAAGTGCTTGTCTTGAAATTCTAATTAATTCTTTTGTTTCTCAACTCACGGTGGGCTTGCTTGCCACTATTGTTATAAAAAAAAAAAAAAAAAAAATATTTTAAAATGTTGAGATCCTATGCAGTTTAAAATTTTTTACATTATTATGGATCCACCCAATGAGCCCCGTAGATTTTAGAAGCAACTTACTATAATCTATCCCTAATTCAAACGCTAAAGAATATTATCTATTGTTTGATTTTCCAATAGTTCAATTCCGATTAAAACTTAAACCTTCAAGAACTCTTATAAATAAAAGGGTTAAGTCTAGAAGGCGCACACTTTCTAATACCCACTTTGTTAATTGTCATTATACCCATACCATCTCTTTTGGCCTCGAATCTCATAAATGCATAATGATTAGCCACCTCTTATGGCGTCTTTTCCATAACCTCACAACCGTACAAATCCTACATTGATTATGACCCTCTCTAGTCGAACATTATGATCCTCTCAGATCGATCATTGGCGTTGTCTATTGGGATCATTATATTTTGATTATCATTCCCCTATTATGAACACAAAAACCTGGCGAATAGTTAGCAGCCGCTGCACTGCCGCCACATCAGCAACCAAAGGGAAATGCACATTGGAACGAGCAACAACTTGACCATAACCATGCTAAGTTGAACCATATTCATGTTAGCAAAGGAGAATTTATAACCGCTTTTGACCCACAAGCCCAACCTATCCCTTGTGCCGTTGTTAACCAACATGACCACCTCCAAGTCGTGGTCGTAGTTCTAATTCAATGTTTAGACGATATAGAGTGTCACCTAGTTGAATAATAGGGCCAAAAGATAGAATAGCCGGGCCAAGGCTGAGCAGTAAAAATTGAGTTGAAAAAAATGAACCTGACCTCAATGCAGCACTACAACAAATAACCTATTAGGAGCAACTCATACAAGATGATAAACACGAAAGCCCATTTATGGACCGTGTTATGGATGGCCTTTTTCCTCCGAGTTATCAACTACCTCAAATGGCCTAGTATGATGGAACCAAAGATCCACATGCATACCTAGATGCCTTTAAAATGGCTCTATACGTAGAGGAGCAAAAGACCTTCTTATGGTTCAATAATCTGTCACCGTGCTCAATCAACTCGCTAAAGGACCTCTCACAGAGGTTCTTTCTAAATTTTGCAACCAGTAGGATACGTCTGAAGTTGTTCCTCATGACATCCCCCATCAGATAATGGGATGATAAGTCATTGTGTGATTACCTAAACTACTTCAACGTGGAAGCTTTGAGAGTCTACAACCTGGATTATAGCGTCCACTTACACTTCATCACCATCAGGCTCCAGCCCAGACTGTAACATCCCGAGCGCTGACGAGGGCGGGGAGTGATCGCCAGTGCAAGGAGGCACGGACAAGGAGCGGCTCCTGGTAGGCTTTCGGTGGGGGGTTACATGTATGAATGAGTCGAATCGACACTCGAAAGAGAGAGATTCCAAAGACTGTGCAGGTATGAGACTGCACAGTTTGGGATAGCTTATAAGAATTAATTGGTACTACCTATACTAACAAGATGCATCTACTTTTCAGTAGCTCAGAATAGAAGAACTCCATAGTTAAGCATGCTTGACTTGGAGCAATTCTGGGATGGGTGACCTCCTGGAAAGTTTTCCCAGGAAGTGTGCGAGTGAGAAAAAAACACTGAAAAGTCTCATGTTAGTATGTGGGGATAATCATTGATTCTTGAAGCGGCCAGGCGTTACAAATGGTATCAGAGCAGGGTCTCTCTTCCAGTAGGTGTGGTTCGAGGACGAACCAGGCAGAAGTTGGTGGGCATATAACATCCCGAGCGCTGACAAGGGAGGGGAGTGATCGCCGGTGCAAAGAGGCATGGACAAGGAGCGGCTCTTGACAGGCTTCCAGTGGGGGGTTACTTGCATGAATGAGTCGAATCGACACCCGAAAAAGAGGGATTCCAAAGACTGTGCAGGTATGAGACTGCACAATTTGGGATAGCTTATAAGAATTAATTGGTACTACCTATACTAACAAGATGCATGTACTTTTCGATAGCCCAAAACGGAAGAACTCCATAGTTAAGCGTGCTTAACTTGGAGCAATTCTGGGATGGGTGACCTCTTAGGAAGTTTTCTCAAGAAGTGTGCGAGTGAGGAAAAAATACACTGAAAAGTCTCATGTTAGTATGTGGGGATAATCATTGATTCTTGAAGCGGCCAGGCGTTACACAGACCACTTGCGAAGTCACTTCACAAGAACTCTATCGCCAACTTGGTTGAGTTCAAAGTAAGGTCATCCAAGTATGTGGATGTCAATGAGATTTAAAGGTCTAATGCCAAGCACCACCATATCCCCTCACACCATTGTTGTACAAACAACGAAATTAGAGGAGAATGGAAGTTCACCCTAAAAATATTGACATTCATTCTTTTAAGGGAAAGTACAGAATTACACTCGCTTGAACGTCTTATGGTCCCATGTCTGGAAAAAAGTTTCCCAGACCAAGCTGAGATGTGTAGAAAGGTCAAAACCTATCCAAAATCGAGGTAATGTAGATAAAACTAAACATTGTACTTTTAATTCATGATGATCATGGTAATATTATAGATGAGTATCATTGTTGAGTGGCACCATTTCCAAAAAACGTTTGACTGATGGTATCATTGTTGAGTGGCACCATTCCCAAAAAATGTTGAGTTTGAGGTGGCAGGGTGATACTTGGATCTGTTGGGAGAAATAGGGTTGTAATGGTCGTGTCTAATATTGGGTGGGATTGATGAGGTGTTAGCTTGGTTATAAGGCCATGATGATTTGATTGTCGACCATCATAGCATGACTGGTCAATATTAGAATTAGTGCCATGCAGCCCACTATTTGTTTTTATAATAGGACAATACATTGTCTAACAACAGGGGTTACTTGCGAGTGCGCAAGTCACATAGGACTTATGCTTTTAACTTAAGCCTTAACTTGAGGTGGTGGCTAGCGACTTTGGTGGATTACTTGATAGAGGTATTGAATTTTTGTCTTTTATCTCTTCAATTATGGCCATAGTTTATAGATTCCTACATACGGCGACAATGAGTTGTAATGGAATAAAAGCTAGGTTTATATCCCTCAAGGGGTAAAGTATCTCGACGTAAGGATATTCAAGAAGATAGTGGTATGGACAAGAGTTCTTAGAGAGGCACTATATGAGCTATCTCAGGGGATGTTTAAAGATGATAAATGTGCAAGAGCTACGGTAACTCTAAAATTTGATAGAGTAATAGCTCATGAGGACGATGGTTTTTGGATAACCCTTTGATACGAGAAGATGGGTTTTTATAGATAGAAATATTCCCTCATCATAAAAGAGAGAAAAGCCTAACTATTTGCCTATTCCCTATTATTGCATTAAGGACCTACTCTCAATCTTATGTGTACGATGGTTAGCTATGCAAGGGAGATATATCTTGATTGACTCATGTAGGCCGGCCCAATAAATTAAGCTGTGAAGGCTGGTCCAGAACAATCGAGAAAAAAGTTGGACACATGTCACATAGAAGAGAAGTATTGAGATGCATGCGAGATTGTATAATTGGGAGTGGATCCTCTCATGTGGAAAAGTGGTCATATGATCATGTTATTTGATCACAACCACTCATTGATGATGAGATAAGAGAGAGAAAAATGTATAATTTTTAAATAAGTGGATGTGATCAAATAACATGACCACATGACCACTTTTCCACATGAGAGAATCTACTCCCGTATAATTTAGATGGTGGGAAGTTTATAACTCAATCACCTTTGACCCAAAAATCTTGCTTATTTATCTCTTCCCTTATATCACTACTTCAAATGCAAGTTTTTTGAATTTACCTTTTTCCTAATTTTTAATTGAGTCCATTTAGTGAGGCTTTGCTTGCCATTTTTAATTGTAGTTTTTCACTATTTTTTGTTCCAATTGTTTATTGCTCAAAAGTTATTTATCGATCTTTTATTTCCTTTTCTTTTTTGTCATTTGGATATTTTGTTGAGTAGCAGTTTTTTACATGATTATGATTAGTACTGGTTTTTTATTTTTATTTTCTATTTTTTATTTTTTCCTAACTGAGTAGTTTCTTCATTCATTGAATAAGAACACAGAGAAAAAACAATAATAATTATATGAGAAAAATGTTTATCCTTTAAAAGGATAAAATGTCGTGTCATTTAAGATCCTAACTATAGATATCTATCAATCAACGATTATAATTTATTGTATCAAATTTATTGGGTCAAACTTATTATTAATTAATTATTAAGTTTGATCAAATAAATTATAATCATTGATTGACGAAAATCAATAGTTATAATATAAAATAAAACAATGTTATATCATTTAAAAGCACAAATATTTTTCCCTAGTTATATTTAAGTTATTAAGATATTTTGTTAACTCCTCTTCGATTATTTTAAAGAGCTTAAAATGATATAGAAAAAATATGTCGTGTGTGGTAACAACCCATTAACTTGTAATTAACCCGTTTAAATTAAATTGATATATAATTTCATATTTACTCCCACTTTTATTTATTAATTTGAAGTCATTCAATTAATTTTATCGTAAAAGTAAAAGGAAAATAATATGAAAGCCTCCCTCAATTTTAAATCTAAACTTATTCATGTCATATTTTGTCAATCCCATATTAAAAAAATTGTGTTCATGTTGATGGTATTGATAGAAATAGTTTTTTATGTCATTTTTTGGGTTGCATAATATATGTTAGGGAACATCGATATGCCTTGCATTTTTAAAGTATTTATATTTCTATAAACACATCAATGATCCCAAGTAATTACCTATAATTAACTTGTTGAACAAGTAAATGTAAAAATATAAAATCACATAGTTGATCTAAAATATTAAAATGTGTGTAAGTAATTCCAAAGAAAAAACAAAGTTTTTGGGGTTAATCTATGAATACGATAGTACCTTAAAAAAACAAATAAAACAAAAATCTTTCAAATTAAGAATGACTGTTTGGTGTGATGTATAAGGCTTGATAGTATAAGTTTATACTATACATTGTGACATTTTCAGTTGTTTGGTGTGACCATCGTATAGTATTTATACAACAGAATTCCTTAATACATCAAAATGATGTATAACTTAATCAGGCCTAAGGGGTGAGATTAGGCCTGATAAGGGGTTGATGTATTAATATTGCTTACAAGTACAATTCTCAAGAACTAATATATCATTTCAATATTAATATATTAAAATAATTTTTTTTAATATATTAATTTTTAAAATATTGGAGGATATTATCTTATACAATACCATACCAAACACTGGATAATATTAAAATTTAATCAAGTCTTATACTATCAGGTCTTATATTATCAGGCCTTGTCCTATACTATGCACCAAACATGCCTTAAACTGCAAAAAAAGAAAAAAAAAACATGCATGGTAGATATGTCCTTTTCGTGTATATATACTATTAGAACACACAAGATTTCATATTGTTGGTATGTAAATTTATTTACTTATTTATTTTTCTTACAAGTAGCTTGCTTGATTATTTTTAGGATAATAAAAAAGGAAAACTAAAAAGAAACTTTTGATGATTGCTCAAAACACACCCACAAGACCGGGATCAAAGCTGGGGCACTCTGGAAACTAGTAGAAAATTAAGAAAAGTGAGGTAAATATATGCATTTAACTTTCTTTCTAATTATATTTAACGGTATTTCATTGTGTTAATACAAGTATTGAACAATGAAAATAGATGGCGAGTGTCTGATCGAATAGATCGGGTCATGTAGGAACAAGGTTCAAGTCAGTATGTTATAACTAGAATATGTATGTTGAACAAGAATATTTGTTATAACGAGGCTTATCACTTTTAGAAAAAATAATATTATGAATAACTTATGTACTAGTGATGCAAGGGAGTCGGTTTACAAAGTCCGGTATTTCCTCACTCATGAATAATATTAATTGCCTATATTTTATTTGAATAAACTTTTAAAAGAAACATACTAACACAGTAAATATATTTTTTATATTATTATTATCAAGAAGAAACAATAATATTTGGTAGATATGTTGAAGTTATTATTATTTTTCAATAACTTCTCTACTTTGATTATTTTAAGGCTATTAAAATGGAATAAATCAAAAGAAATTCTTGTGATTTTTGTAAGGACAAAGAAGTGGATAACAAGAACAACCAGAAACTTTAAGAAATATATGATCTAGGACCTAATCAAACAAACGAATGAATGAAATGTATTGACTTATAGAGATTGTAGGAAGACGATTGATTAGTTAGATTTCAATTTGAAATGCATTGAGTTCAGAATTTTGTAGGCAAGGAGACATAGCAAGGAATGTGAGACCTAAGTCAACTACGTGTTTATGTTTGCGTTCAATTGAACCATTTTAACGATGAGTGTGTGGGCATATCAAATTATGAACTATGCCAAAGTCAAAGAGTGAAGTAGAGAAATGTAACACCTCGTTTGCAGCCGGTTAATTAACATTCATATGATAGTAAGCGCAACATGCTCAACTTAATTAATGCGGAAGCTAACTAAATAAATTTTCTTTTTTTCCTTATGTATTGCAAACCTTTTCACTTCCATGGCCAAAATAAAATGGACAACATTTCCTCTGTATTTTGGACCACTAGGATAATTCTCATCATGATAATCTTAACCTGATTGACAGTTTAATATAATCCAAACATAAATCATATTACCCAGCCATCCATGGCATAGGCTATCTCATAATCATACTGTCCCAAAATAAAGTCCATGATGTTACTTATATAATTACATCAAATAAACAGAAGAGATGCAATTAAATGAGTAACATAGACTTGATCATGCATCACTAACAGTATATACAAACTATCGACATAGCATTAACACTCCTTATGCTCTCCAAATAATGGCATGGCATATAGATACATGTCCAAAATAAAACCATGCCAAATATGTATCAGCATAACAAGTTAATGCTGACTATCACGTCAAGTAGTGTCTCTCATCTGGACTCTTGCCCCGCGAGGCTTCAGCACCATCAGCTCTTGTACCTGAAATGGTAATCTCCATAACGCGAGGTGAGATAATATAATTACCTCAGAAAGCTAGGGACCCTTGAAGGGCTCCTCCACCCCTTAGCTCACTTCTGGTACAAACACAGTATAAAAATTCATGCATGCATCAGAATATGTATGACAATGGAGTATGCAATAATGTAATCCTACTGGCCAGAGAATATAACAAGTATGCATTACGCAAGGAAACACCGTCTTGCAACATACCGAAACATCGTCTCATACTATGCATAAGAAAACACTGTCTTATGCCTCACACAAGGAAACACTGTCTTGTGTGGCACACAAACATACATACATATACATGCAACATATAACATCATTTTCACATACCATATCAAACTATCACCCTCCCTCAGAGTTTGATGGAACAAACAGGGATTAACCCCAAGGACCGAAAGCTTACCTGGAATAGCTCTTTTTCTAGTCTCTTCCAAGTCAAAGGTCCACAAACCAACAAAATGCTCAACAAATGACCAACATACCTATCCATGGTGAATTCATCTCAATCATATATCCATTTCATATAAGTTTCACATCAAATCATTGTTTGATATTTACCTCAATCTCAAGTAATCAAGAGCCTTGCTCAATGTCCATACTCTTGCTCCAAAAGTCCACTTGGTCTCACACTATAACCAAGGAACACATTTCCATTAGTATCCATCATCAATGCATATATACGACACTGTTCATCTCTACAGTACTATTCATGTATACGTTACTATTCAAGTATACGACACTATTTAAAAATACGGTATTTTAAATTTTTCAAATACATTTTCACCATTAAAATCTTCATCTAAACGCTTTTCTCAACATGAGCTAAGCCTCAATCAAACTCTAACATGCTCAATCAAACCAAACTTTCAAAATAAAAACTTAAATTCAACCTTCCTCAAAACTCAAAGAAAATTAGGATTTCTTAACATAAACTTACCTAGAACGAAGGGGAAAGCTTACTTCAAGCTCCATCAAAATCCCCATTTTTCATGAAATCTGAAATCTTAAAGGAAGAAGATCTCTCTCTACAGTTGACCCCACTGAGAAATACTAGTACCAATGGATTCCTCTCGAAATTTCTCACAAGTTTGGCTTTGGAACGGAGTGATTTGGAGGTCTCTAGCTCAAGTTATGAATTTTGGAAGATTTTCCATCAAAATCTCCATTTTCATTTCTTCTCCTGTGTCTCTCTGCCGATTACGCGAAGAAGAGAATAGGAAATAGTGACTCACTTAGTCACTTAAGTCAGTTCACTATACCAGTGGGTATAAGCTTATTTATCTACACACCTCCATTCATTACCAAATTTTACCCAATAGACTAGAATATTTTTCTAATCATGTTTCTAACTTTACTTTCACTTTTTGGATAACTGTGTTTACCCGTATTTTTACCTCTTAACTGTCATTTTAACTCTTTTTCACCAAAGGTGGCTTTATTTCTTTTTCTTCTAATTATTCTTCAATATTAAATCCACAACTACTAGTGAGGGTTATTATAAGAGAGATATGAATTCACAACCCTGATCATTTAATAGACTTAACTCTGTGCTAAATTGCAATTTAATCATGTTTTTAAAACTAAGAAACAGAGGAAGAGCTTAAAATTTTCTTTAATGAAATATAGACTTGATGACATTAACAATTTATTAGGAAATGAAAAATTACACAATTGAAGTATAGACTTGATAACATTGGAACAAGGACGGCCCAACCTACAACGCCATAGAAAGTACATAGAGAGAGTGGGCGCATCTTAGGTGGAAGGTGGAGTGGTTGATTGTACAATGTTAATAGAGTGTGAAATAGTATTAATCAGATTGCAAGGAAAAGATTGAATTGTGTTTTAATTTGAAATTCAGTTCAGAATTAGTTCAGGATTAGATTTAAGGTAAGTTCGTAACTCTCCCTCTAAGCACATTATCAATCCAAAATCTAGCCATATTTTTCAATCTAAAGGCAGCTAAATCCACCATCTTTTGAGTGGATCACCCCAAAACTGTGCAACATCTATCTATCTCATCGACAAATTGATTAGGATCCTTAGGAACATTTGCTCCAAAGAATATTGGCGGATCAAGCCAGAGAAAATCTTTTAATACACCAAAACCACAAGCTTTAACCTGAGCTGCTAGTTGTCCACCTCACCCAAACACTACGCGATGAATAGATTGATGAGTCTTAGTCAACCCAACAACTATATAAGCAATATTCTCTGCTCGCCCCTTGGGTTGTGGAATCTGGTCTTTAACATCAGCCTCAACTCTTGGTGCCCTTCCTCCACGATGATCGTGCCCATGACGAACAGTAGGTGATCGTCCCCTATTGCCTTGAGTACTAGCACCCATACTATAAAGTTGCAAGAAATATCCTCTGTCGTGTTAAAAGCAATGATCCCACCACCTAGCATTCGATATCTTGGTGGCATGTTCTAACAAATCGAAGTGGGTTGGAATTAGAATTGAGATTATTTGGTGACTCACAACACAAGACAACATGAAATAAGAATTATCAATAGATTTGAATACTAAATGTGTAATGCCTAACCGCTTCGACAATCAATGACTATCTCCACACACTAACACTAGACTTTTCAGCTTGCTTTATCCTCACTCGCACACTTCCTGGGAAGACTTCCCAGGAGGTCACCCATCCCAGAACCGCTCCTTGTCCATGCCCTTTCGCACCAGCGATCACTTCCCGCCCTCGTCAGCGCTCAGGATGTTACATGCCCACCAGCTTCCGCCTGGTTCATCCTTGAACCACACCGTACTGGAAGAGATACCCTGCTTTGATAGCACTTGTAACGCCCAGCCGCTTCAAGAATCAATGACTATCCCCACACACTAACACTAGACTTTTCAGTGTGTTTTTTTTCTTTCTCGCACACTTTATGAGAAAACTTCTCAGGAGGTCACCCATCCCAGAATTGCTCCAAGTCAAGTACGCCTAACTATGGAGTTCTTCCATTCTGAGCTACCGAAAAGCAGATGCATCTTGTTAGTATAGGTAGTACCAATTAATTCTTATAAGCTATCCCAAACTGTGCAGTCTCACACCTGCAGAGTCTTTGGAATTCCTCTCTTTCGGGAGTCGATCCGATTCATTTATACATGTAACCCCCTCACTAAAAGCCTATCAGGAGCCGCTCCTTGTCCATGCCCTTTCGCACTGGCGATCACTCCCTGCTCGTCAGCGCTCAGAATGTTACAAAATGTCTTTAATAGGACCCTAAGTGTTAGAATGCATGAATACGTAGTTATAGTCATGGTTCTACTAGAGGACACTTGCTCCATTATTCATGAGGACACAACTATAGTTCTATTACTCACTAAATGAGACCTAAGCTCTAATACCAACTTTGTCACAACCCAAGTTTCAAGACATAACTAATGCACAGACTATTATCATATAAATTTACAAGCCTAACTATCACAACTATACATTTAACAATAATAACTCAAATCACAATATATATTAAGTTTATCAAGTTTACAACACAACCTTCTTGAAAAAATAATTGGACAAATCTAAAACATAATAAGCGTTCAAAACACAAAATAAACATTTATTATTTAAACTTTTTCCTAAGTGAACAAAGTGTCAGGCTCTCCACACTAGGAAGCACTAAGACTTACTTGATCAAATCGGAAGAGTGGACTCGAAGAAAAGATTCTTTAAAATATAAACTTTTTGCAATTTATATTTGGTGTGTGCCTGGGTAGGAGATTACACCGACTTGGGCGCCCAAAAAACTAAAAAAAATCCATATGATTTTGCCACCCTTGCACCTGGGCAAGCGATATGTAACATCCCAGTGGCTGATGAGGGCGGGGAGTGATCGCCGGTGCAAAGAGGCACGGACAAGGAGCGGCTCCTGGCAAGATTACAATAGAGAGGTATATGAATGAATCGAATACACACTCGAAAGAGAGAGATTCCAAAGAATGTAAAGGTATAGGATGATATAGTTAGAGATAGCTTATAAGAATTAATTGGTACTACCTAGACTAACAAGATGCATCTACTTTTTGATAACCCAAAACGGAAGAAGTTCATAACTGAGCGTGCTTAACTAGGAGCAATTCTGAGATGGGTGACCTCCTGGAAAATTTTCGCAGAAAGTGTGTGCGTGAGGACAAAGCACACCGAAAATTCTCGTGTTAATTTATGGGAATAGTCATTGATTCTTGAAACAGCCGGACGTTACACGATAATGGCCACATGAGCAGGCAACAATTACTACCTATTGCCACCCGCATGCCTGGAGGGGTTTGATGACCGCCTTGGCTGGAGGTAGGCTAATGTACATTGTATCCATGTTTCATAAAGATATACAACTTCTATCAAATTGTCGGGAAGATAGAATCAAGGAGATTTTCTCATCATTGGAAACATGACTTCCATGAAAAGGCTTATTTTGTCCCAAACTGACATAATCACCTAAAAATACAACAACAAAACTAAGATTATCTTAATTCAATGCACAAATGGTAATTAATAGAAAATACCACTAAATCATGATTTTTGTCTTTAATTTAGGAGTTTTATTGCATTGAAAACACAGTGAAACCAAGGTTTATCAACCTCGAGCAAGGGTCTCTTTCTTTAAAATTGGAAAATTTAAAGGTGTTGAGCTGTATACAGATGAGGATTAAGTCAACTCCATAGCTAACTAATGGTCCATGATAAGTTATTGCATTTTTATATGAGGAACTTAGTCACTTGAATAATCAAGGAAAATCCAATTGTTGATAAGAGTAGTTGGAGGCTTAGTTTCGAACCTTAACTCTTAGAATCTGTGAGGAAATTAAATATGGATATTGAGGCTACTTAAAGAATAAGAACTCATCCTTGGGTTTCCTATTAAGGTGTTTTATGACAATAAGGCAATTGTAGGTATTATTGAAAATCCTATTCATCATGGCTACACTGCACATATGGAGATTGACAGACATTTTATCAAAGAAAAGATTACCTAGACATAGTTGAATTGAGTTACATCTCATCCAATCCTCAAGTTGTAGATGTCCTCACCAAGGCTTGTAAAAATTTAAATTTGAAGTGGGAAGTAGGTTTTTGAGATTGAAAAATTTTGAGGGTGTGTATGAAAGGAAAGTGAGGTCGAATCCATAAATAGAAGAAGAAGCCCTTGGCCATTACGATAAGAATATGATCAAAATCTTTTAGTCTTCAGATCTATTTGAACGTATCAAGGCTTCTGCTATTGTGAGATACGCCATTTATGACAAAGCCTGGAAGGCTGAGAGGATGGGCCATGAGCATGAAATTGTTCGCAAGAGCTCAGAGCATAAGAACATTGTGCAAATGGAGGACGTGGTGGCACATAAGATTGTGAGGGCCAAGATAAGGCATGAAACTAAGTAGGAGAAGATGGTGGCACTAGTGAAGCCGTTGGAAATTAAGGAGCACCATTAAATTTAACTTTGGCTGTAAAGAGATGTATGGAGTTTGAATGCTAGTGTAAGCTGGATCAACATGTGATAATAGATTGAAGCATTATGTCACCCTTACCACAACAATTACCATATCTAGTAGGACAAATGAAGTTACAACATACACCATGGTCACTCTTACCAGAGCGAAGACCATATCTTCAGTCCTACAGGAGAAGATAGTCGGTCCGGTTATACAATGTAATTAAAGTCATGTACCACCTCTGAATTGAATTTGCAACAATGTGATAAATAGACACCATACTTACCATTTGAGGAAATTCCATTTATTAGTTGTATTTCTTATATTATATAAATTTATTATATAATTTTATATAGAGATAAGATATTATGCTTGCCTTTTCTGTGTCTATTATATTTACTCGTCTTCAACACAATTACATCACAATCTCAAGAAGAGAGAGAAAAGATAATCTATCAGTGTTAGAGAAAACTAAGTTAAGTAGGCATGGTATCTTATTTTTTTATGTAAATTTATTTTAACCAGTTTAAGTCGTGATTCACCAATTGTACGTGTGATGTAACATCCCCGTCTCAGGCCGGTTCAATTAACACACATATGATACAAACAGAAACAATAGAAGACTTAACTTACAAAAATACGAGCTAACTTTTTCTTTTCTTTAATCCTTTTTCACATGATATCACACATTGCATACTTCTCCTAATTTAATTCTTATTTGACGAAGACGAAAATCGGGCAGAGTAACCTCTGTAAATTGAACAACTGGGGATTTGCAAATCCCTCTCTCAAGGGTTCCTGATAGACAGTTTACATCATATATGCTTTCAGAAATATCAGACATCCATATAGGACCATATACCCATCCATGGGCGCATGCATAACTTGGCTCAGTGCCACTATGTCTAATAGCATGCATATCCAACAGGTAATCGTATAACTGAATACTACATTGTAATATAAACATGCCTAAATACAATTATACATGCATCAGAGCAAAAAAATGTATAAATCATACACTGGCCATATACAAAATAAAGGATCAGACATCATGATCCACAAAATAATGAAATACGAAGCAACATAAATATACTCCAAAATGACAGTAGCATACAGCTACTCAAAAATCTGGTCCGTGATACACTCTAATCACAGGTCGTATCCCTGTCCCGTGAAGGCTCAGCGGCAACCTGTGCATCTGAAATGATGTCCCCAAGAAGGGGTGAGATAACAAATCTCAGTAAGCTCCAAGTTTATAGAGAATCCTCAGAGACAGAGTATACATCACATCATATAACAGATATCATAACAGAACCAAACATATCTACATATCTTATCAGAGGCGTATGCAGTCATTCTCAAGGGAGGACCCCAAGTGGAAATCAACGCACGTGTTCCCAAGGCAGGACCCCAAGCGGACATCAGTGCACCAAACAATTCAATGGCCAAAGATCAATACAGAAATCATATCAGAACAATTCATATCATGTTATCAAATAGCTCTACATGAATGCATCTATACAAAGCATCAAATACAATCATACAACCCAACCATAGTTCACTAACCATGGTGGATCACTCAAGCAGAAAAAGACTCCTTAAACATAGAGCTTACCTTTTGAATCTTTACCGATTTGCTCACTTGTAACACAAGTTACCTATTTAGCTCCAAAAGAAATCCAAAGACACTCAATCCCTAGGCTCACCTAGAGGAGGAATTCAAAACAAAACTCAATAAAATGCTTCAATGCCATGTAATTACAAGACATACACTTTATTATTTTTCTTTTATTTCTTTACATTCATGCCCATCCTATGCCAATCCACAAGTCAATACCATAATTTCCCAATTTCTTTATTAGACCATTTTAAGGATGATTACATGTACCACAAGCACCCTCATGGTTTCCTACTCACATAGGATCCTAAAATAACATTTATAACTTTTAACAATTATTTGCCCCCACAAAGCCTACATGGCCGAAACCACAACAAGGAAAAGCTAGGGATTGGCATCAAATAATTGACACAACCAATAGTTCCTAGAATCCACACTTAGTCCCTAATTATTCATATATTTTCATAACAATTTTAAGCCTAGCTTTGCCTATTTTGTTCACAAGGCCGTTGCGACATATACAAAGGAGCTAAGGTGCTTCTCATTATGTCTTAAACCATCTAATTTCAAAATCATACTAAAGCCATGCATTAGGACCTAACCACATCATCAAAATAATTTTTAACATAATCATCTTTAATTAGACCCTAATGGCCGAAATTCATAAGGAGGGTTTCCAATGATTTTTTCACTTTGTATTCTCACTTTAATACCTAAATCTCAACATACACACACATATAAACCTCCACAATTATTTAATTTAATTATTTTGGCACATTAACCCCTAAATGCCCAATATGGCCAAACCGAGTGTGGTGGTCCAAGGGGATTTTTATACTTTCAATTTTTTGCCCTCCACTCACACTTTCAATTACATATAATCATTCATAAATTATGCAATTATATTTTTGCACTCTAAACCCCCAAAAACCCATCATGGTAGAAATCTAAGTAGTGGCCTAGGGAATTTTTTTTTCAATTTTTCCAACTCATCATCATGCTTGTTTGACACTTTATAATCATAAAACACACTAATACTTCATAAATTTCAAGTTTTCACTTCATAAATTCTTCACAAAATTATGCTCATACTATTCAAAATTTAAACCATGAAAATCAAACCATTAGAATCAGGATTTCTTATCTCAAATCGCTCATCCAAGGTCCAAGGAACAAAGCCCAAGCTTGGCTCCAACTAAAATCATAATTTCTCCCTTGGATGAATAGTAACTCAAAATGGGAGGAGAGGAGAACTTTTTACACAAGCATTTTCAGCCTAAAATAAGGGGTGGAACGGATTCATTGGATGATTTCCTATTGATTTCATGTAATGGACTTATTCATTTGGATGCTTGTGTAGAGAGAAATCAAAGAAAGAAAAACTTGAAACCTAACCCCCCCCCCCCTTTCCATGGAAATGTCGAGCAACAGAGAGAGGAGATGGAAAACATCAGCGCGCAGGAAGGAAAGAAATAAAGGAGTTCACGGTGTGTAAATTTAAGTTACTTTAATTGGATAACAACTTATCTATCTACACACTTCCATCCAATACCAAACTTTACCCAATGAACTAGAATATTTTTTTAGTCATATTTCTAACTTTAGTACTTTTGCATTCTGGATAATTTTTTCTACACCCATTTTTACCTCAAAAATCTCACTGACTGCATTTTTTACCTAAAATGGAACCCTAATTTATTTAATTAGATCTTTTACTTAATTAACCCATTTATGCATGATTAAATTTTTAATCACATGTCCTTTTCTAATTAAATGGGTTAGGAATATTATATTTGACCTATTAACCTAGTATCCCAATCAAGTTGATAGTCTGTCTGAGTTTAATAACACTTGTTGAATCGCAACTTAACTAGAAAACAAACTCCACAAAATATGTATCACAGGACTATAATAGCCATATTAATTAATTAGGAAATCAAGTGTAATTAATTAATTAAACATGTTTTACTGGGTGAAATTAAGTATGAGGCTTAATAAAATGAATCTGAGTCACTTTGGAGTTAAAAAGTGTACTCAGTGAAAATTAAGGGGTATAAATGGGTACTGTCAAAAGTACCCAAAATATAAAAATAAAAATAGTAATATTTCTAGAATAATATTCCAGACTTTTGGGTAAAGTTTGGTAATTATTGGAGTTAAATAGATAGACGAACCAATACTCGCTTAGAGCCACTTGACCTATGTTAAGTGACTTAAGTCACCAAATGACCCTCATTTCCCACCCAGCCCGTCGACGCCCAGAAAGAAGAGAAGAGAAGAGGAAGGGAGGGAGAGAGAGAAAGAAAACCTAGGTTGTGTGATTTTCAACCGATTGGAGCGATTCAAAAGCCTAAATCACTTAGAATCTTCCCCTCTTTCATAATCCTAACTTTGTTTTGAGTGGGGAGCATTGTGGAGAGGGATATTGGCTCTCAAAAATTCGGCCCTTTGGTGAAAATTGGGGTTTTGAGAGTTTCTACCTCCATTGAAGCTTGAGGAGCCATCAATCCTTGGTTGTGTGACCATTGGTGGTAAGATTCTAACCCTTGAACCTCATGATTCCTTGAAATTTGCATGAGTTAGGGTTTGTGAATAGTAAATTGGGATTTTTATGAAATGTAGTTGAATTAGCTATGTTCTAGGAAGAATGGAGCTTAGAGCATGTTATGGAAAATGCTAGGAATGTCATTTAATCGGTGGAAATGAGCCTAGATAGTCATTTGATAATTGTTCATAATATTGGAAAATTCATGCTTGGATTGGTTAGTATTCTAGCATGTTGAACAATTAGTGAGTTGAATGATTGATTGGATCCTTGTGATGTCTAGGATTGAGACATTTGGACCAACCGTGAGTGATCAACCATTGGAGCAAGCTATGGAGCTTGAATAGCTCATTGGAATTGGTGTATGTTTGTAAAAGTTGATTGCTGAAACTGTTGGTGAAGAACAAAGGTTGACTGAAGCATTGAGGTAAGCCTTCGGACCTTGGGTGTAATTCCCTTGACTGTTCTACCAAGCCCTGAAAGGGTGGAGGTTGTGATTGTGTATATAAATGCAATAAAATAGTGTAATGCTTTGTTATACGTATGTGTATGCATTTGGTGTGGCATAGGATGGTGTTTCCCTATGTTGGTATGTGGCATGACGATGCGTAAATCATACTTGGTAGTTAGCTGGCCAGTAGGACTATTTGCATCTGAGTTTCCTTAGGACAGCTTGAGAGCTCGAGGGATTTCTCCTGGAGATGTATTGCACTTTGCATAGATATGTATTTACTGCATTATTATTGTTATTGCTATTACACTGATATGGAACTGTGGGGTGGAGAGATGCTCCAAGGACCCCTGGTTTACTGGATATATTCGTATATCTCACCCCGTGTTGTGGGGACCCCCTTTCAGGTAAGGATGCTGCAGGAGCCTCTGGTGGCAAGTGGCCATACCTAGATTATGCATGAAATATGGCACTTCTTTGAGTTTATGCATGCCTTTTGTAGTTGACATGTATAGGATTTTATTTTGAAAGCCCATGATCATTTGTATATCTTGATTCATTGGATGAACTTAGCCTATGCTCATGCCTTTGGTTACACCTTTTGTTGATGGGAGCCAAGGGAATGATCATAGTGTTTTGTAAGCTAAGTTCTATGATTTGTAAAGGATGTGTAATGTAAATGATGCCTACTTGGAATTCAATATATGCATGCTTGTTATGTATTGAGTTGTTGAATTGGTTGGGCTGAAAATCAATTAGGTACCCTCTTCGTTTAAACTGGTAAACGATGAGAAAACAAAGGTCATGCTGCCCAAATTCTAGTTAAATCTCATGAGGAGAGGTTGGATGAGTGCTAGGATTTAGTTTTGGGGCATGGACATTTGGGGTTTGTAATGGGGATGCATTTTCCCCTAGGCTTGGACTTGAGAAATGTGGGAATTGGAATTCCCTGGCAGCGCGCTTAAGCGCCCAGGAGCGCGCCCAAGCGCCCTGCTGCCCCTGCGAGTGCCAATGCATTCTGCCTCCTCGCGCTGGAGCGCCCAAGTGGGGGCTTAAGCGCCCAGGATTGCGCGCTGGAGCGCCCTGGCGTGCGCTGAAGCGCCCCTTGCTGCAGAAAGTTGGGTGGCTTACTGCCCCCTCGTGTTTTAGCGCCCAGGGTGGGGCTTAAGCGCCCAGGGTTGCGCGCTTGAGCGCCCTGGTCCGCGCTTAAGCGCCCTTCGCCACTGAAGGAGGAGATGCTTCTGTCTCTGCGCGCTAAAACGCCCCCGTGGGAGCTTGAGCGCCCAGGATAGCGCGCCTGAGCGCCCTGTTGCGCGCTTAAGCGCCCATCCACACTGGAATGCCTGATGCTTACTGCCTCCGTGCGCTTAAGCGCCCAGATGGAGGCTTTAGCGCCCGATAGCGCGCGCTTGAGCGCCCGGTAGCGCGCTGAAGCGCGCTGGGCCTGTGACCAACACTCTCTTGTGTTGCTCCAAATTGTCCTAACTTGGGCTACAGTGCCCCGATTTGAGCACGGTTTGAAGACACAGGTAGCTAATGAAGAAACCTACAATATAGTAGAAGATGTGAACTAAATAAGAAGTAAATTAATGATTTAAAAATGGAATAAGAACATGATGTTAAGCTTAATTGATATGATTCCGCAAGGTAATACGGTTATGATCACGGAATTGGGTATTATAAATTCGGTATGTTTTAAAATGAAAAATTTATCCGGATTTTAATTGAACCCATGTGATTGTAACTGCGCTTAATATCATAATGCGATGTTAACAAACCGGTTCTAGAACGGGGTGTTACATTTTATGGTATCAGAGCAGTTTCGTTGGGAATAACTGTTAGCTATTTTTGAGTATGCTTAGTGTTCGATGCTTTATAGTTGTTTTAGTACTCTGTATGATTATTGCATTTGTGATATGCTCAGCCAGAACCTGTTTTGGCTGCTCTTGTGAGGCCTAGAAGTGGCCGTGGGGCAACGGGCGTACCGCCTGATCCCGTGGCTGAAGCTCTTGCAGCCGTTCAGAGAGAGTTGGCTGCTAGCAGGCAAGCCAATGAAAATTTGTTAAAGACAAATGAAGACTCGCGGACTGCTATGGCCGCGATGATGACCGAGTTGAGGACGTTGAGGGGTACTAGGCCCGTGAACCGGCAACCCACTCCTCCTCCTCACACTGCTACGCCTTCTCCACCTCCTTCACAGGAAGAGGGTGGAGTGGGTAACAATGAGGGTGAAGGTAGTCACCACTCCGGAAGTCGGAGTCATCACACTGAGGTTCGTCAACCTCAAGTTGAAAATGTCGGTGATCATGAGATGGAGGAAAGGAGACTGATGGCTTTCCGAAAACATAAACCTCTTTCTTTTAAGGGAGGTTATGAGCCAATGACGGCTGCAAAATGGCTACGCGATGGAGAAAATATTCAGGGTGATGGGGTTGACAATGAAGTTGGCTTACTCTGTTTATATGCTGGAAGAGGAAGCAGAAGTTATGACAAATACCGTCCAGCCATTAGAAGCTGAAGGTCGGGAGATC
>NW_026898127.1:0-46514 GCF_033153095.1 Gastrolobium bilobum
TAAATTCTAGTTCCACTGGAAGATGGCATGATTTCCCGTAAAGCAATTGAAATGGTGACATCCCTATGGGAGTCTTAAACGCAGTTCTATATGCCCATAAAGCATCATCTAACTTTTTGGACCACTCTTTACGGGAATTTCCTACAGTCTTTTCTAAGATTCGCTTAAGTTCTCTATTGGAAATTTCTACCTGCCCACTCGTTTGGGGATGATAGGGTGTGGCAACACGGTGTTTGACACCGTATTTTCCGAGCAAAGCTTGAAAGTGTTTGTTACAGAAGTGAGTTCCTCCATCGCTGATTATAGCTCTCGGTACTCCAAATCGGGTAAAAATATTTTTACGCAGAAAGTTTACTACTACTTTAGCATCATTAGTTCGGAGAGCTACTGCTTCTACCCATTTAGAAACATAGTCAACAGCTACCAATATGTAGGAATTCTGATAAGATGGAGGAAATGGTCCCATGAAGTCAATGCCCCAAACATCGAAAATTTCAACTTCAAGAATGTTGTTTAATGGCATTTCATTCTTCTTGGAAATATTTCCCGTGCGTTGATAACTATCACAAGTCTCTACAAACTGTTTAGCATCCTTGAATAATGTGGGCTAGTAAAAACCGCTCTGAAGAACCTTTGCAGCTGTTTGGAACACAACGACGAATTATTCCATCAGCACATCGAAAGAAAAGATATGGATCATCCCATGAATATCGCGTTACATCATGCTTGAAATTTTTCTTTTGCTGCCACGTGAGATCGTGGGGAAATTCCCCAATTGTCAAGTAATTTGCAAAATCAGCAAACCAGGGTGTTATCATGTTGACAGCCATTAGTTGTTCATCAGAAAACTCTTCTCTGATTAAAAGATTTGGGCTATCTTGGAGTTCTTTATCTTGAATTCTGGAGAGATGTTCTGCTACTAAATTCTCTACTCCTTTCTTATCTGCAATCTCAAGTGAAAATTCCTGCAAGAGGAGCATCCATCGAAGAAGTCGTGGCTTTGCATCTTGCTTATTAATGAGATATTTTAGTGCGGCATGATCTGTATACACTATAACCTTAGACCCTATTAGATAAGATCTGAATTTATCCAATGCGTACACTATAGCTAACATCTCTTTCTCAGTTGTGGCATAATTTAACTGAGCTTCATTAAGTACTTTGCTGGCGTAGTAGATTACATGTAGCAATTTGTTTTTCCGTTGACCTAGGACTGCTCCTATGGCATAATCACTTGCGTCGCACATAAGCTCGAAAAGGAGTGTCTAATCAGGTGCGGTTAGCACAGGTGCAGTAGTGAGTTTTTCTTTCAGTATTTTGAAAGCTTTTAGACATTCGTCATCAAAATTAAACTCAGCACCTTTTACTAATAAGTGACTAAGAGGCTTAGCTATCTTGGAAAAATCTTTGATAAATCTTCTATAAAATCCAGCATGTCCAAGAAAGCTCCTCACTCCATTAACATTTACAGGCGGAGGAAGTTTCTCAATGATGAGTAACTTAGCCTTGTCAACTTCAATTCCTTTCTCCGAAACTCGGTGTCCCAAGACTATTCCCTCTTTTACCATAAAATGGCACTTTTCCCAATTAAGAATGAGATTGGTTTCCTGACATCGCTTGAGCACGCGAGAAAGATTCGACAAGCAAATATCGAATGAAGAACCAAACACGGAGAAATCGTCCATAAACACTTCTATGATATTTTCAACCATATTAGAGAAGATAGATAACATGCACCTTTGAAACGTGGCTGGTGCATTACAAAGACCAAATGGCATTCTTCGGTATGCAAACACACCGAATGGGCAAGTAAAAGCAGTCTTTTCTTGGTCTTCAGGTGCTACTGATATTTGATTATAACCTGAATAACCGTCTAAGAAACAATAATAAGCATACCCAGCCAGCCTCTCTAACATTTGATCCATAAATGGCAGAGGAAAATGATCTTTACGAGTTGCGTCATTTAACCTACGGTAATCCACGCACATCCTCCAACCGGTTATTGTCCTAGTCGGGATTAACTCGTTATTGTCATTTTTAATTACTGTAACCCCTCCTTTCTTAGGAACAGTTTGTACCGGGCTTACCCACTTGCGATCTGATATCGGGTAAATCATACCCGCATCCAGAAGCTTTACAACTTCTTTTCTAACCACTTCTTTCATAGTAGGATTTAATCTCCTCTGTGGTTGACGAACTGGTTTGACCTCATCCTCCATTAAAATCTTATGTGTACAAAAAGAAGGATTTACACCTTTAAGATCTGAAAAGGTCCACCCAATAGCAATCTTGTGTTCTTTCAAAACACCTATTAATTTTTCTTTATCTTCCTGTAGCAATGAATTATTAATAATTACTGGATAAGTATCACCATTGCCAAGGTAGACATATTTCAAGGTGGGTGGAAGTTCTTTTAATTCTAACTTCGGAAATTCAGGTGTTTGGACAGTTGTTGTCTTATTTTCTTGAGATTCAAGGTCTAAAGATCCAGGCTCATCGTCGACGACAATATCAATTGCTTTTACAACTTCTTCCAACAAAGCTTCATTTAGCGGTTCAAGAGTTTGTAAAATCTTAGCAAATAATTCTGCAATTGTTGGTGCTGCATTAATTTCATCTGTGATTGCTGCTACAGCTTTGTCAATCACGTCGATTTGAAAACAGTCACCTTTTTCTTCTGGGCATTTCATGGCTTCAAAAACATTGACTGTAAATTGCTCACCATTGACCCTAAATAGAAGCTCTCCCTGCTCAACATCAATTAAGACTCTAGCTGTGGCTAAGAAAGGTCTTCCTAAGAGAAGAGGTACTTCAGTATCTGCTTCCATATCTAAAACCACAAAATCTGCAGGGAAAATATAGTCATTTACTTTTACCAACACATCTTCAACCACTCCTTCAGGCCTCTTTATAGATCTGTCTGCCAGTTGCAATGACAGAAGTGTGGATTTTAGTTCAGTGATTCCTAAAGATTTGGCAAAGGATAGTGGCATCAAGTTGATGCTCGCCCCTAAGTCGCACAATGCCTTACCCACATGGACATTCCCGATAGTGCAAGAAATGCTGAAACTACCAGGATCTTGAAGCTTTGGTGGTATTTTCTTTTGAATAATAGCACTGCATTCCGCTGTCAAAGACACCGTTTCCATTTCTTCTTTAAGCTTGTGCTTTCTTGAAAGCAAGCTTTTCATGAACTTTGCATAACTTGGCATATTTTCTAAGGCTTCAACGAATGGAATATTTATTTGCAGCTTTTTAAACATTTCTAAAAATTTAGAATACTGTTGCTTTTGTGCTGATTGTTTCAGCCTTTGAGGATATGGGGCTTTAACATACGGGTTGTCTCCCAACGCTTTCATTCGTTCTTCCAAAGAAGGCTTCTTTACGATTTTTTTACGTGAGGTATCATTTAATGGTCCTCCAATAATTGTGACATCTCTATCAACATGACCATCAACATTTTCTTCAGCAGGCTTTTCTTTTTCTGAGTCGTTTTTACTGCTTGATGCAGTGGTAGTCTTTTCTACAGGTGTGATTACGATTCCACTTCTTGTAGTTATAGCTTTACACTGTCCTTTAGGATTAACGATAGTGTCACTAGGAAAATTACCTGGAGGTCTTTCGGCCATCTGTCTAGCAAGCTTACCGATTTGATTTTCCAGATTCTTTATGGAAGCTTCTTGATTCTTAAAAGATGCTCTCGTTTCTTCTGCGAAATTTGTTTGAGATTGAGTCATCTTTTCAAATGCAACTTCCCAAGCGGCTTTCTGATTAGGTTGATCTTGTTGGAAATTTGTATTATTTTGTTGATGCCCAGATTTGTATGACAGACCAGGATGGTTTCTCCAGCTCGGATTATACGTATTTCCATAAGGATTTTCTCTCATCTGGTTATTCCAGATTCCATGAACCTGAGCCGGATCAATCGTTACTGTAGCGTCACAGTTTTCAGGAGTGTGTGGTCCACCACAAGTGTCGCAAACTACAGGAAACTGCGAATTAACCGCAGAGATTTGATTTTGGGTAAAGAGTTTAACAAGTGAATCCAACCTTTGATCCATCTTGTCTTGTTTGGCTAACATAGCGTCGTACCCATCTAACTGCAACACTCCTTTCTTAGGTTGAACTGGTGTGACATCGTTGTCTTCAGATGCCATCTTCTCAATTAGTTCAATAGCCCTTGTGGGAGTGATTTCTCCGATACTCCCTCCAGCTGCAGCGTTAAGAAGTACTCGATAAGTTGGAGTAACTCCTTTGTAGAAAATTCGGACCTTCTCGCCATTAGATAAAACGTATTGGGGACATCTCCTGATTAGTTCTTTAAATCTTCCCCATCCTACGCACAGAGATTCGCCTTCGAGTTGCTTGAAGTTGTCAATTTGTTCCTTCAACTCAGAGAATCGGGATAATGGGAAGAACTTCTTTTGGAATTTCTCAACCAAATCTTCCCACGTGGAGATGCTATTAGCAGGTTGCAATTCTAGCCAATTAAGTGCTCTTCCTTTTAAAGAAAAGGGAAACATCATCAAACAGATTTCTTCAGGAGGAACCCCATTAGCTTTGATGAGGCTACACAATTGTAAGAATTTAGTGATGTGGCGGTTTGGGTCTTCGATCGGGTCTCCTTCGAATAGATTACTTTGAATTAAATTCAGGAAAGAGGCTTTTATTTCAAAGTTGTTGGCATGGATTTGAGGTCTCCTAATACTCGCAGTTGGATGCGAGAAATTAGGGTTTAAGAAGTGACTCATCAGTTCTTCAGGTGGATTTTGGTTATCTTCCGCCATGACTAGTCCTTCCGCAGAGTTGGAGCTCGATGTTTCTCGTGTCTTTCTTGCGGTCAAACGTTTCCTATTAGTTCTTTCTAAACGTCCTAACTCTGGTTCGTACTGTAGGTCACTGGGATTAACAGTGCCTCGCAAATGCATAAACCAGAAAACTAAGGCTCAGTGGACCAACTAACGGAAACCACTAACTAAACAGTAATTTTTTTTAAAGCAAACAAATTAAAATAAAATAACTAAAATAACAATAAAAACAATAAGATATTTAAACTAACACAGTAAAATAAATAACAAAAAAATAAAATGATCCAATCTATAATTTGATAAATAAAATTAATGTTGATTAAATCAGTCCCCGGCAACGGCGCCAAAAACTTGTTGATGCAACTCGACAAGTGCACCGGTCGTACAAGTAATAAAGTGATAAAGTAGAGTTGTCGATCCCACGAGGACTGATGACCAAGCAATAATCTATTTATTTAATTAAAGTTGGATCGATCATTAAAGGTTTTCTTGAGAATATTGTAAAAACAGAATTTATAAACTTATTTTTGGTTTTTAATATTTTAGAAATTTAATTCAGAATTAATTAAAGCTAAAAGAAATTGATTTAAGTTTTCAATAAAAAGGCGTAGTTAGGATTCAACTTCCCCAATGGTTTCTTAACGTGTTTGTCTATTCTCACGATTACATGCACGATTAAATTATTAACAATTCTTTCTATGATTGATTAAATCCCAATCCCTTGGTAATCCAATCCTTTACTCTAATCCAAAGCCTAATCCCTTAGTACTTTCTCATAGAATAAGCATTAACGCAAGAACTCAAGTTATAAAATTCACAAGTCTATCCCTAGATCATGCAAATTCCAGCAACCAACCAATCGGAATCACATACCAACATCCCTATTGTCATATGTGACTCGTATGTTTATCTACGAGTGATCAAGTCATAAATAAAACTAATCATATATATCCGATTGATTGCATAATTCAGAAACAAGAATGTAATTCATAAGAATAAACAAACATCAACTAAGAACCCATTGGTTCTGTATCTTCCTAACTACTGAAAGTAATTTAGCCTAACATACTCATAAAGACAGAATTAAAATCTACTGTAAAAGAAACTGAGTTCATGGTAAACTTGTCTAAAAGTGATGATCAATGGTGCAGAGTTGACTCCTTCCTTCTCCTCTGCCACGATCCAGTGCTACGCTTATGCTCCTTCCTTCGCTTCGTCTCAAGTGCCTTCTTTCTCCGCGTTCCAGAATCAATTTTTACGGCTTCCTTCGCGTTGTATTTAAAGGGAAAACATTGGCTATAATTTCCTGAAACCGCTCGCTGAGGAGCTCGCTGAAACGAGCAACTCAGCGAGCACTTGTTACTGGTCGCTCCCTTACTCGCTGGTGCGAGGACTTTTTCGAGATACTCGCCCATTCGCTCGCTTTAGCTAAGAACTTTGCGAGCTGCTCGCCCACTTGATCGCTTTAGCGAGCAGTGGAGCGAGCGTTACCAATTTTATTTTATTTATTATTTAATCTCTGATTTCCCCGTTGCTCCGCGTATTTGTTGCCTCATTTTGTTACTTTGTTATTCCAGTATTCCAATCTTAACAACCTGAAACAACAACAAATATTTAGAATTTGTTTATTTGTTTGCAATTCATTCTATTTTACTGTTTTATTGTTTTAACACTATATTTTTAACTATTTTAATAATTATTTGAACTCTTTTTATCCATAAAAACATAGTGTCTTGAACACTTATCAGTGGGTATCTTGCAATTGAGCTGGTTACCTTCACCTTCGGTTCGTCTTGAATTTGGGCTTAGTATGTGATCAGGCTGGACCTAATCACATGCGATTACGATTGAAGGTAAATGACAGACAACAATAAGATAAAATTATTGATTTTATTGGAAATTACGAATTAATTAATAAGTTTGATCAAATAAATTATAACTGTTAATTGGCGAAAATCAACTATTAGGATTTGGTGTCAAAGACACTGGTGTCAAATGATCTTATCACATTGTTGCGACTTCGACAAGTGCACCGGTCGAACAAATAATATAGTAAAAATAAGTGGAGTTGTCGTTCCCACGAAGACTAATTACCAATCACTAACTTATCCATGCTATTAAAGTTGAATCGATCTTTAAAATGGATTTGTTGAGAATATTGATTTAATTGTAAAAATAAAATTTTAAATAAAATATTTTTAATTTTTAATATTAAGAAATCAAGAACATAATTCAAGAATGAAAAATGCAAGAAATATTTTAACTTTTAATTAATAACAAATGTAGCTAGGTATTCAACTTCACCAACAGTTTCCTAACGAGTTTAACTTTCATGTAATTAACATTAGCAATCAATTATTGACAAATCTTTCTAATTTAACTGAATCCTCAATTCCTTTGTGGTTTCAGTTCTTTACTCTATTTCAAGGCTCTAATCGCTTAGGGTGTTTTTTGTAAAGCGAGCTTTAAGGTCAAGAATTATATGTCATAGAATTTATAAGACTATTCCTAGAACATTCAAATTCTAGCAATTAACCAATCAGAGTCAAGCAAACAATATTCCTATTGACATGCAAGAATCTACTCCTTATTCAAGATTGATCAGATCATAAATAAGACTGAATTTAAATAGATTAATTGCATAATTGAAATACGAATAGTAATTACATCAAGAATTAAACAACGTTCAGGAACTCATTGGTTCTGTCTTGCCCTAACTACATAAAAAACTTAGCCTATCATGTTTATAGATACTAAAATAAAAGATGAAAAAAAGTAGTAAAGATCCATAAAAACTTAGCGGGAATAATAAATGGTGATTCCTTCTTAATATCTCCTTTCTTCTCCTCTAAGACTACGCTTCAAAAGCTCTCATTTGCCCCCTTCTTCAGTCTTTGTTGCGACTTCGGCAAGTGCACCGGTCATACAAGTAATAAAGTGATAAGATTAAGTTATCGATCCCACAAGGACTGATGACCAAACAATAATTTATCTATTTAACTAAAGTTGGATCGATCGTGAAAGGATTTCCTGAGAATATTTTAATTAAAACAGAATTTTTAAAATTTAATTTTTTTCAATAATTTAGAAAATAAATTTAGAATTAATAAAGCTAGAAATTGGTTTTAAGTTTTTAATAAAAAGACGTAGCTAGGACTCGACTTTCCCAATGGTTTCACGAATCTACCTATTCTTATGATTATATTCAAGATCAAGTTATTAACAGTTCTTTCCATATTTGATCAAATCTCAATTCTTTGGTAATCTAATACTTTATTTCACTCCAAAGCCTAATCCCTTAGTACTTTTTCATAAAATAAGCATTAACGCAAGAACTTACGGTTATAGAATTCATAAGTCTATCCCTAAATCATACAAATTTCAGCAATCAATCAATCAATCGGAATCGATACACCAACGTCCTTATTGTCATGCACGACTCTAATGCTCATTCAAGATTGGCCAGATCATAAACAAGACTATGAATATTAAACAGATTAATCGCATAACTTAAATCAAGAATATAAATCATAAGAAAAGCAAATAGCGTTTAAGAACCCATTGGTTCCGTCTAGCCCTAACTACTTAAAGAAAATTAGCCTGACATAGTTAGGAAAACAAGAACAATGGATGACAAGAAACTAAAATTCATAAATGAAAATAAAACCCGATGAAACTTTGACCGTTCCTCCGCTCCTCTGCCTTCTGAATGCGCTCCTCTGCCTCGTCTTCCGAATTTTATTGTAGAACAAGCCCTAATGTGTCCTTTTAAAGAAATAAAATGAGTTTTTTAATATTTGGATCAACTCGCTGAATAAGAATTAATATTGATTTAATTATTTATTTTTCTTGATCTTTATCCTTTGCAACTGCTTTTATCCCTTAGAATTAGTGATTTGTTACTTTAAACCTGAAACAATATGAAAAGGGATTAGAATCTTATCCAGTTGTTGGTATTTTAATATCTTTTAGATTTTATTAACTAACACTATATTTTTAATCATATCAATTATTATTTGAGCTATATTTGACATTAGAAACATAGTGTCTTTGACACTTATCAGCCACGTCCAGAATGCCTCAGAATAACCCTAACGTGTGCTTTTATAAAGAAAATATCATGGGCTCTAAACTGGGTCAAGGCTCGCTTAGGAGCTCGCTGAAGCGAAATGCTCACTGAGCTAATTTTAACTCCTCGCTTGCATTGCTCGCTCCAGCGAGCTGCAGAGCGAGGGAACGCGAATTGCAAGAATGTCCTCGCTGAGCTAAGCTTGCTCGCTCAAGCTCAGCGACCAAGAATTAATTCTGATTAATTTTTTTTATTTTTCTTGATATTATCCCTTACAACTGTCTTTATCCCTGAGTATTTGTAATTATCATTTTTTACCTGAAACAATAAGAAAAAGAGATCATAATCATATCAAGTATAAAAACTTTATAATCTTTTGCATTTATTAATTTATACTATGTTCTTTATCATATTTATCTTTATTTAATATAATTTTGATCTTTAAAAATAATGTCTATGACACTCATCACCCATTTATATTTATATATATATATGGGTTTACATTTCTGCAGCTGCTGTACGTACAACAATCAAATACTTGCCATATATATACTTGAAAGCATTAAATGCGGGTAATTATAATCATACAAAGGATGAAAGTATTAAATGTGAAGAATCATAACCATACACATGTCGTTGCTGTACGTAAAGCGGCTGCATAAATAATTTTATCATATATATAAGGGAAAAAAGTTTCCGATGTTACTTTAGATAACTTTATCTAATGTTCATTGAAACGACGTCGTTTTGGGGTTGAAAAATTAAAAAATTAGAGTGATAAAGACTATTATAACCGTGAAATAAATTAAAATTACAAAAATACCATGATTTCCGTCCCAAAACGACGTCGTTTCGATGAACATTAGATAAAGTTATCTAAAGTAACATCAGAAAAAACAAACCCTATATATAATATATAACACTCAAAAAATAAAATAAAGGCTTTATCATTTATGGTAGGTTATAAAATTGGAAGTTTCTAAAGACAGATGGGTTTTCGAATACAAGATAAAGGTGTAGTTTGAGACGGAGAACACGGCATACATTGTGCTAACTAGTCTAGCCATAGTTGCTATCAGTCGAAATTTTGTTATATTTTAAGACTTGATTCTCAAAATAAAGCAGAGAATGTATATCAAAAAAGGGAAATTTTTTTTTATATTATTGAAAATGAGTTTTCTTATGTTGCTAAAATAAAATTGTAAGTGGAACACACAAACAATTAGAGAGACAAAAAATAGAGATAAAACTCACCTCTGTTGTATGTCAATACGAATTTGATTTATCATAGAAGTATAACCCATCAAGAAAATGTGAGAACAGAGGGATAAAGGCAACAAATTAAAGAGCATCCATCACTTTCACTATATGGAAGACGCGTGCGGCGTGATATGGTCAGAGACTCAGAATAAAGTGAAGTTTTAGACGTGAGCTTGATGGGGCAAGCTTTAAGATCACAAACTTGAAAAATACCGTATAGTTAAAAGAAATGCTCGATCAAGTGGCATAATACAGAAAAAGAGGACGCGCACAGAATGGAGCATAGATCTCTGTAGCAATTTGCGAGGCAATCATTCAAAGCACGGATAGCTTTGGATAATTCATTATAATTTCAATATTTTAATATTTAATATCTCAAAGAGTTTCTTTTTTGGCCTACAATGTTCACGGTAGAATCTGTTACTCGATGGGACGTTCACTTTTATGTTAAAATTGATATTTAAATGATCACTTTAATTTAACTTTTTTTGTCGTTTAACCCTAGTTGGCTGAACAAGTTAAGGATGTGACTTGCTAGACACAAAATCAAGAAAACATGTCACTAATGGGTAGTGGAATCTGTAAGCAGACAAGATATTGCAACAGCATTACTCTCAGCTTTGTCATCACATTCAAAGGGTTACTTAGCCTTTGGCACTTACTTCATTCTCTTTCACTGTTTTTCCTTTCTTTAATTCGCTATCAAATCCAATGCAACACTATGATCAATATCACAGGTAATTTTATCAAAAGCAAAATGTAACAGCTTTAGTTTGGATTGAACAATATAATTCCAGAATTCAAAACAATGATAGAGAACTCTAGGCCCTTCCTATCTCCGCATTGGACATTGACCTAAAGCACCCACTTATTTCATGTACAATTGGTTTTGACAAGCATCAACTTGAAAAAAAAAACAAAAAAAAACTATCATTATTAGATGACTTTGAGCCTAAGAGCCCGTTTGTTTGGCTTCTCAAAAAAGTAACTTTTATCTCTTTCTTATTTTAGAAGTGCTTTTTATAAAAAGTTAAAGCTATTTATATTTTTATAAAAATATTTAGTTTTTGAAAAAAATATTTGGCTTTTGACTTTTGTTTTTCTTAGAAGTTAAAATTTTTAGCTTCTGGAAAAAGTAGGTTTTTGACTTTTTTTGTGACTTCTGTTTTTTTTTTAAAACAGATATCCAAACGAACTAAAAACGAAAAGTGCTTTTTTTTTCTTGAAAAAAGCAGCTTTTGAAGAAAAAAAGGCTCATCCAAACGGGCCATAAGGCCCGAATAGCCCGCATCCATAAATATTATTAATGTACATGAAACGATATTATTTTTTCATGTAATTTAAATAAACATGTCCCTCTACATATGGCCCTTAAGAAAAGCCCATAAAAAATTTTGGAAAAAAAAAATATTGTCGAAATGGATGTGGGGATATCTGTTTGGGCCGTTGTCAAAGAATCAAAATATATAAATACAACAAGAAAGTGTGTGGTTGATCATTTACTTTCTTTTGCAATGCCACAAACAAAAGAGAGGGCCAATGGTTACAACGATCATGTGGTGGATAATGTATTTATAACATACATACATCAAAACTCTCAGCCCCATACAGGGACAAAAGAGGCATGCCCCATTACATAATACAGGGGTGAGTCACTCCTCCCCTTATAGTTTTAGTTTTAGTTGAGTATTTTGGAGGCAGCTGACCAACCACTTGGCTTGGATTCTAATAATATGAAATCTTAGTACACTATTGCCCAGTGGTGACAAACATTGAATTTGGGGTTCATAGCAACAGAAGCATCAGTTTGGATTAATGGGAGTTGAAAATAAAAATGGTGGAATATGTTTGGATTACTGAATTTTGACAATGACTTACTTATAAAAATTAAAAAAATTGAAACAATATGAATTTCATTTCAATATTATAAAAAATGTTGTATAGAGGAAGCTGACCTAGAAACAAGAGGCTTTTTAGGTGTTATCAAAGTAAGACATTTTTCTTATTCTATACTAATAATTATGTACAACTTGGACTTTGTCAATCATTATTGTATCTTACTTATGAAAGATAAACTAAATTTATTTTTTACACTCAAATAAACCAGGAAGTAATTTTTTTTTTTTGAGATAAAATATATTTTTATTATAATTTACAAAACCTTACTCACGTGTTAATTGTTGAATCGAATACCTATATATTTTTTTTTCTTTTGAGAAACTATCTATAATATATATTTAAAGTTATTATTAAAGATATATAATATAAAATCATTTAAGGCTCATCATTTACAAGTTTAAGCTTTTGAGTTAAATTGATTTTTTATACTGTTAAATTCTTTATATAAAAGATTAATTACATTATATATATATATATATATATATATATATATATTAAATATTCAGATTATTTATATAATGTTATGTTTAACCTACTAGTTTAAATGATTAAATCTAACCTGAATTTTTTTCTGGTTTACACCTGCATCTGGTTTAAACAAGATTGGCTATGAGTGATTCATATTTCTATTATTTTTACAAATTTTTGGTCACTGAACAATAATGTAATTAGATTGACTTCGGTAAGATTAATGAATTAATAAAACCTATTTTTTCGAACCCGACATGTACTTTTATCACTTCATCAGGCAAATGAACTTGCACGGGTAAAATTATTATTTTATTTTTAGTTTGTAGTTTATTTTTCACTAATGAAAGTGAGTTGAAGAAGAATGGTTCCATAATCCATGGTCCAGAGACCAGACTCCAGACTCCAGAACATCGGTCGTCGGAGGAAATGGCTTATTAAATAAAAATTGTCACTTGTTAAATGAGGCCCATTGGATCATTTTAGATTATTGTTCTTGGATTCTTTTCTAAAAGAAAGCAATCGTTCATTGCCACCATGATTTTATTATTGTTTTCGAGCGAGAAGATCGTCACTAAGCAAGACAATTTTTTTGCTTTAAATTATTTAATATGTTATTCTTTACTTATAACGGTAAAAAAATTATTTCAACACAAAAGCTTAAATAATGGGTCTTTAATGGTTGTATATTATATCTCTCTAACACATTATTCCTCGCAAGAGTCCTTTGAGTTTGAAATGTGAATATTGCACTAATTTATTTTTTAGTTCTACCTCATGGTCACTGACCATTCCCACTCACATTCTCAGCATCGTTATTAACATCACAGACGTGGTGAACTTCTCTATACTACGTTCTTTTCTTCTGTATCCTTTATCTTGGACTTGGCCCTCAACACGCTCAGGGTTCCTCCATTGCAACAATTGTTGCTCCATCTTTTGCATTCTTCGAGCATCTTCTCATCTTTGGAGATTATTGCGATTTTCCATATCTTCCATCCATTGTAAAATCGCGTTGAGAGCAGTTTGTGCAACACGAGTATCTGCATCCAAAACTAGAAGAAGAAGAGCTGGCTAACCTGGAGCATGTTGTCCCTGAGCTAGTGTCGGGGTAGAAGCCGTGTCTGAGACAATGTCACTGACGCGCACAACATCATAATCAAGTGTTGCCTTTCGATATAGCGCATTAGGAGGTTGATCCACCTCCATTAATACTGGATTTGCAGGCAGAGGCAGGGGAAGCGACAAGTGGCTATTACTTCTGATGTTGACTATATTTGGCTGTGGGAATAGGAATTTACCTGTTTCCCATAGACGACGCCAATGTTCTATCCTAAGGACAAAGATGTCTAGTCAAGAGACTAATATGTCGATGTTGGATCTAGATGTTTTCTCAGATATCTATGAGTTAGATACCTTTGAGTTTAGCAGATCATTGTGCACTGAAAATAACGACTTTATCAAAGGGGCGGTGTATATGCACAGTGACAACATAACAGTAGAGAGTGAAAAGTGTCCATACATGTAGGCTTTACCTCTTATTTATAGGATTTACCTATGGGTAGTGAAATTTTGGACCTTTTATTCCTCCTCTGAAAGCCCATGTCCAAGTTCATTGCTATCGTATTAGGATTAGTATTTGAGATTGATATTTTCCATATATTATATTAATTTTCTCTTTCCATTGCCTATTATTGGGCTTTATATGATATGGGCCTCTGGTATAAGTCCATAACACCAGGATTATTGCAATTAGCTACTGCAATTATTTCACCGAGTTCGCTTTTTTCATAATTAACCTCTTCCGGAGGCGTTATGAGTGACTTAATTTTATTTTTCGCGAATTTATGTCTTTAATCCCTACAGGTCATTCATGTTTCCGGCATTGACTAGACTCAAATTTTTCTCATTAAATTCTCCACTACAGTATGCTTGAAAGACACAGTTCGTTTCAAATGGTAGGTTTTGCGTGATTTGTTTCAATAAATGCATATTATAAATTTGAAGTTAATTCAGTGTGAAAGGATTTTCTTACGAGTTGAGATGTTTGAAATGAACGTTTGGTAACAACTGCTAATCAGACGCATGGCTGCTAAATCAATTACATGATGTTCAACAACAATCTTCTGATTGAAGGCTCGTAGATATTTTTCTTTCTTACTTTATAGCCACCCACGACATGAAGGCCAGGAGATTGAAGTATTGAACGACATAACGCCATAACGTGTGGAATTCCAAAATGAAAACGACTTCCACCATTCCACGAACAACAAATATGTCAAGTTTTCCTTCTAGAGCATTGACTTCTATGAACATTTAAATATCTGCTTTCACATTCTTCCAATGTTTAGATGCGTGAGCGGCGCGCAAGTGGGGTTGAATTGTGATGTTATACCCTTTTTTTTATTAATATACAAGAGAAAAATACTAAGTTAAAAGTTAAAACAATACATTATTGTTATGGAAAAACATTTCTTGCGTTGCTTAAATCAAAAGGCTGCGAGTAAATATGTTTCTAATCATTAGGAAGCAAACATAATTCCGGAACACGGATATGTTACGAGAATATAACAAATTTAGAAGCTATAAAATACAGCATATCTAAAATGCAATATATAAAATTAATATACAATTAGCATAAAAACATAAATGTTAAATTTAAAGAAAGACGTTAATATTTTGAAATTTAATATTAGTAAATTTAGATACAATAAAATTATTTCATTTATTTAATTATTATTATATTCGATGTTTCATTCTGTTTTAAAAAGTTATAGGCGATTTTTAAGAAAGCGAAAAAAAATGTTATAAGAAACTGAAAATTTATTCAAAATTTCAAGGTATAATGTTATAGTTCTTAAAAATTCTATGATTAAATTTTTTGTAATGTTCATATAATTTTTTAATAATATTATCTAATCATATATTGGCAAGTTACTAATGAATAACCTAATTTTTCAATAATTTATTAATATATTATTAATAATAGTGAAAAAATATTTATATTGACAATATATCCATTTTTTTATACATAAAGAAAAGCTAAAAAGTAAAAGAAAAGAATCAACCGACACCCCTAATTCGAGGAGTGGCAGAGGAGTCCACAATCAAAAGCAAAAGTAATCCAGAAGGAGGTTCTGAGAAAATAAAATCACCATCCATATCTAGACAGTCTAGCAAGAGGTTCCTAGGAAATCGGCGCAGTAATTGGCCTCCTTCAGTGTATGAATTAAGTGAACTTGTCAGTTTTGATTGATCATTGCTCGAATCCGAGTCACCAAAGATGACTCCCAAGCTTTCACTCCATGCCTAGTAAGCAACGCGACAACAGAGCTTGAGTCGCTTTCGATGATAGTTTCCTAACACCTTTACTCCAAGCAAGCTGGAGCCCTTTCAGTACACCCTACAGTTCTGCATTCCATGTTAAACAAGTACGAATTCTGTAAGAAAAACCACCTCTCCAGCTGCCACTTGAGTCTCGCAGCACCTCACCACAAGCAACAACCCTTGGATTGCCCCTGGAAGCACCATTTGTATTTAATTTCAAATTCTTCCGGCAGAGGAAACCAAATAATAGTACGCTGGATCGAAAGAAAGGTGTCCTGTACAAACGCATTGCACACTTGTTGTGCATTTTCAGTCACAATGAGATGCAAATGGATAAAAGAACGGGCTGGTTGGTGCAACTAAATTACGCTACTGCCATATCATCCAGCAGCCAACAACAAAAAAAGTAGCCCATGAGATCGTACTTGTACTTTTCCCCTTATGGCTCTAATTCCATTTTAGCCACACAATTAAATCAACCTCAAAGAAGATTTTCCTTTCTGGAGGAGGCAAAACAATAGCTGGTATCCTTTTTATGATGGGACAATCCCTAACAGCATGCAGTAAGGTTTCTACATGTTCATTGCATATGGGGCATCGAGGATTGTAGCGATCACGACAAGTATACTGGTCGTACAAGTTATAAAGAAGTAAGTAGAGTTATCGTTCCACGGGGATTAAGTATACCAATCACTATTCTCACTATTCCCCTTAATTTGGACAATTTAGAAGTTTTAGAGAAGTAATTTTCAATAATGAAAAACAATTGCAAATAAGAATAAACTTTAGAACAAGAACTCAGAGAATCAAAAGCTAGATTTTTGAAATCAATAACGTAACTGGAGTTAGGATTTTATTTCACCTTCGATCCTCCTTAAGTGAATTAATTCAATTCATTAATATCTTATCTCAATTAATTCGAACAATTCATCATCTAAAATTTAATTGGTTAAATCCTAATTTCTTAGTTCTTTAACTCTTCAACTCAATTAGAATCCTAATGTTATAGAGATCCCTTTCAAATCAAGCTTTAAGCGCGATGAATTATAAAGTTTGTAATTCCCTCAAGCCTACGTCTAGATCATGCAAGAATTGATATTTTACCTTTGTCATGATTAGAATCCCAATTAAGGGTGTTAACGGGCCGAGCCGAGCTGAGCTTTGGTCTTAAAAGGCTAAATTTGTGTTTAAATGTGTCACTCTAACCAAGCATGTTACCTGTTATGAATATAATTATCGGTCTGTGGCCGACTTATTTATAAAAAATAAAAGCCCGGTTTAACCTGTTTAAAAAAATAAGACAATAAAAATTTATCCAAATAGAATATACAATCAACAACACTAGTAATTTCATAAATATTTATAAATTCAATGTATAACCAAATAGCATAATATAGAACACACTCATTCAAAAAGTCTGTTTAACCAATAAAATGGAGTGAAATAGATTGAGGAGAGGGGGGGCTATTACAAGTAGTATAAAAAATATAAAATAAAAATAAAAATTAATATTAGGCCAGCCTGAGAGGCTCTAAGGCCGAGCTTTTGAATTGGAGCCTGAGACCTTTTTATTAAACTAGCTTTTATACAAGTCCAAGTCTGGTTCCAACAACCAATTTTAGACATGTAAGCTCTGACCTTCATGAGCTGAGCCAAAGGCCCCTAAAAGGCTCCTGGTTCGTTTATCACCCTTAATCCCAATATGTCTATTGTGAAACCTAACGCTCTTTTTTCCTATATAAGTGATCAATTCATAAAAGAATTTTAACATAAAATTCAACGTAAACACAACAATTAGGGACAATTTGTTAACGAACAAATTAATCCAAAATAATAATTCACGTTGAATCCATATTCCTAACTACAAAAGAAAAATTAGCCATCTATAGTTGGCTTAAAAAAAATAAAGAAATAAAAGAAAATAGATGAAGTCATGAAGATGAAGAAATAAGATGATCCAATGTTGCTTCAATCTCCTTCAATTTTGTTTCTCTCTGAACACTCTGAATTCCCAACAATTATTTCTCTGCGTTTAGCTAATTCCCGTCGAAGTTCTCCCAGTTTTCTTAATTCGTTCCTTTTATATCACATGACAGATTTCTTCAGATATCCCTTGAATCCCAATCAAATCTCCTTCAGATACAATTAAAAATCAACTTTAACAGGCTCACGTGCCTCTGTTGCTATTGTCACAATTTTGGCGCTGCTAGCTTCACTCAACAGAAGCTAATTTCTGCTTTGCCGCTCTTAGCGCCATTCCTGCGCTAGTGACACGAAATAATCGAAGTTCTAGCGCTGATAGCGCCAAACCCGGGGTACGGCGCGGGGAAAACAAAGGCAGTTTGTTGTAATTTGCACTGGTAGCGCCACTCTGGTGTTGCTAACGCGGTGAAACAGAAGGTACTTGCATCTGTGGCGCTTCCAAAGCCAACTTGGCGCTAATAGCGTGGATGTACAGGGGCTTTTCCTTCTTTTGCTCTTGTGATTTGATATTATTTGATATATTTTCAGTGTAAATTTTCCTACAAAACACAAGACTTTTAGTAAGAGTGAGCATGAGAAGAGATTAACAATCTTTATCACAATTATATGTCTTTTGAATCAATTTAGATTAAATCCATGCTTGTTTGGGTCTTTAAAACATAGTATGCTAGAAACATATCAAGAATCCCAATAAGACCAGTGAGTACTCCATGCTTTGGTAGGTAATCTGTTATGGGCCAACTTTTATTGAAAAATTTTCATACACTAAGGACATTTCCAACCCCACAGAATTCTCCAGAACACACATGGCAAGTGGGCACCATCCGCTGTGGCCCCTAATAGAGATGTATAGTAGCTTTTTACCGTGACCCCAGCCGTATTTCAAGTATTCCAGCCCGACGATCTGATCCATCCTCTAAACCAGGTGGCAAGCAACTTCGAATTTATTGTATAGTATTTTCAGGTAGCCAAGTCCAATATATACAATTTATCCATAACTCCGGATTTCCAATATATCCAATTTAGTCTTAAATTAAAGTTTGCCTAGTCAACAAATTTTTAGTTCAATTAGGGTCGATTTCAGTCTTTAAAATTGAAGTGTAATGGTAAGATGATGTTTTTTTATCCATTACTAGATCAAATATCCCTCTCCCTTATCCATCGACACGCTTCCAATGAACAAAAAAAATATGTATTAAAAAAATAAATATTGTTTATGTAGTAACAAAAAGGACAAATAGATACTTCAAAATCAGCAGTATATCTACCAACAATAACAACATGAAAATGACACATTCCATTTTTCTACTTATATACAGGCACTTCAACATATAAAGAGAGATTTGAAAATATAATGCAATCAACATTAATACTGAGATTCAAACAAAAGAGCGAAATATAACTCCTCAATATGAAGAAAAGAAAACGTGTTTACCTTCGCAGAAATACCCACTAAAATTGAATAATCCGAGAGAAATATGAGAGACTAGGCATAAGGTTAAGTGATACAATCAATTTGGAGTTTTTCAAGCGTTGGGAAATAAATTTTCGAACCCAGGTTGGAGAAGAAGAGAGACACGATGGAATATATGCTCCTTTACTTGAGTAAAGGAGGTTTTAAAATATAACTTCTACCCCGACTTCTACATGAGTAAATGGGGCCATTTACTCGAGTGTACGTCAACTTTGGGCACATTGATATATAATTTGAGAGCATGTTTGATGTATAGTATTGGATAAGGTCGGATAGTATAAGACCTGATAGTACAAGATTAATTGTATAAGACTTAATTAAATTTTAATACTATCCAGCGTTTGGTATGGTATTGTATAAGATTATTTCCTCCAATATTTTAAAAATTAATATATTAAAAAAAATTATTTTAATATATTAATATTGAAATGATATATAAGTTATTGAGAATTGTACTTGTAAACAATATTAATACATCAATCCCTTATCAGGCTTTATCTCACCCCCTTAGGTCTGATTAAGTTATACATCATTTTGATGTATTAAAGGGTTTTGCTGTATAAGCTTATACTATACGATGGTTACACCAAACAACTGAAAATATCATAACGTATAGTATAAGCTTATACTATCAAGCCTTGTACATCACACCAAACGTGCCCTGAGAAGGGGAGCAAAGTGGTGAGAAAAAATGTAAAAAAAAAAAGACAAAGTGATTAATCAACCCATGATAACTTATGTAACATGATAAAATATGAGAATTAATTAGATTAATGAAATTGAAATAAAAAAATATGGCCTTACTTAACTTAGTCATGTTAACTTTCGATTTTTAATGTTAATTAATATTAAATTTGAAAACAATATTTAAACTCCAATTATATAAATAAATAAAATAACCACCGAATCAATTTAAATATACATATAACCAGACTAAATAATTTATGAATTCAGATTATACTTAATGTCTTAAAATTATGGGTGTTCGCAGTCTGGATTGGATCAATTTTGAGGTAAAAAATCATCAGATCCAATTCTTTTGGTTTGATCATCTAATCATCCATTCAGTTTGAAATTTTTTTAAATCCAATCTAATTCAGATTTATTCAATTTAGATTGGGTCGATTTTCAGTTTTTCAAAAAGGCTGAAATTTCAATCATACAAATCACTAACTATATCAAAATAAAACCATTCAAAATTACAAATCATTGGAAAACAAAATTCTTCAAACTAAAACAAGTCTTAAAACTCATAAAAAATTAAAATAAATAAATAAACAATAAAAAACTAAAACAAGATAATTTATTATCAATAACATCCAAGATTTCAAATTTAGAAAACAAGGAGATTCTAAGTAATCATTTTTTGAAAATAATATATATAATATATCGGATTGATTTTCACCGATAACCAATTAAGATATGCAATGTTTTTATTATTTTGGTTAATTCATTTTCGGTTCAATTACCGCTTTGAATCGATTGATAAAGATCCCTATTAAAAATTAACACATTCAATATAAAAGTTAGGGTTTTATAAAAATAATGTTGTAGGAAAAATTTATTTATTTATTTATTTTTTATTTTTTTGATAACATAGGAAAAATTTATTATGTTATGCTGAAACAAGAAATTTTGTGGAGTCCAGTTTTTCTTTAAAAAAGAAAAAGAAAAAATGCTGGTGGCAATTTCCATGTACGTGCAGGACGTGAAATTGCTTTCCATCGACATGATGAAACAATTCCCCTAAAAATTAACTCACATTTGGCTCAAGTTATAACGCGCCGCTCGAATCCCACCCAGCCCAAATTAACACCTCCTTTGAAAAACTCATTGCCATTCGGTGTTGTCCTAATCATCCAAGTTCGCTTTCTCCAAGGAGGGTACAAACAATAACCAAGTGTGCAACCCTATCACCAATCCCCCACCGAACATATGTTGAGAAATTAATAATGGGCAACTTTTTATTAAATTATATATATATATATATATATATATATATATATATATATATATATATCAAAAAAATATTTCTGCGGTCACTTTAGGTTATCTACAACTTCTCCACAAATTATGTCGCTTTGATTAATGAAAGGTATTTTTGTAATTTTAGGTGAATTGATGAAGGATGTTTCGGTAAAATATATATGATAAAAAATAAATAAAATTACGGAAATACCCTTCATTAATTCACTTAAAATTACAGAAACACCCTTCATTAATCAAAGCGACGTAGTTTTTGGGTAGCTGTAAATAATCTTATCTAAAGTGGCTGTAGAAATATTTACCCCTATATATATATATATATATATATATATATATATAGGGGTTTACATTTCTGTAGCTGCTGTACGTGCAGCAATCAAATACTTGCCATATATATATACTTGAAAGCATTAAATGCAGAGAATCATAATCATACAAAAGATAAAAGCATTAAATGCAGAGAATCAATGATCAAGATTTGGTGTAAAACTTGTTATTCTTAAAACGATATAAAAAAATCTTTTATATATATATATGGTCAGGATCATTTTACACCAGTGTAAGTTACACTCTCAATCTTGTCTGTTGATCCCATTTATATCTAAGAGCTCTAATTTTTTAGTAAAGTGATCCATTGGATACAAGTGGATCAATGGTCAAGATTGAGTGTAAGACTTCTAACTCTTACACCGGTGTAAGAATATCTTGCCCCATATATATATATATATATATATATATATATATATATATATATATATATATATATAAGGAAGGATCATTTGACACTGGTGTCAAATTTGAAGTTTGACACCTCATTTGAGAACCGTTAGATAAAAAAAGATCAATGGTGTCACATGCTTACAAATCAGAGTCGTTGATCTTTTTTATCTAATGGCTCTCAGATGAGGTGTCAAACTTCAAATTTGATACCGGTGTCAAAGGATCCAACCTATCTATGTGTGTGTGTAAATGACGTCATTTTAGGTTATAAGATTAAAAAATTATAATGATATAGACTAATATAACCCTGTAATATATTAGAATTACAAAAATATCTAGATTTTCGTCCAAAATGATGTCACTTTGGATTCACCAAAAATAATTTACCTCAGTTGACGGGATAAATCATTTACCTTCATTATAATGCACGTTTATTTATTATGATGCAATTTATATTTTACATTATTTTATGTAATAAAATTGTGATAATAACAAAGCGATATTGGTTGTTTATTTTCCCTATTATGAATGGAATTCTGTTATCCAATTTAGTATATAATAAAAATTTAAAAATTTATGACATCACTTAAGTTGTTTTTTAAATGCTTATAGTATTTTAACAATTAAACAAAAAGCTAAGCTCTAGCTTTATGTTGTGCTTAAATTATAATCATAGTACAACATGAAACAATAATCTTTTTTTAACATATAATATGCGAAGAGAGATATTATGTAACTTACGTCACACTCAAGTAGGTTCGCGAGGCCTGCATATTACAACCGTATATGTCGCAAGACTACAGAAGTACAGATATTATTTGTACAAGTACGAGGCTTGAATAAAATGGGCAAATCGTGGCTATTAACTTAGTTATAAAGGTTTTATTCCTGCTGGTCAACGTTTCACCGAAAACAAACGTATAATTGAATAGTGAATATGTGTTATTATTATTAATTTTTTTATATTTATCATATTATAAGAGATAAAATTATTTCATATTCATACATGTTATGGATATGAATATCATATCCTAACTACCCAGTAGGATATCCAGAAGGATATTGAATCAGTTACATCTCAACAACCTCAAACAACTAAGAGGATATGAGATAAGGATCACACCCAAACAGAAAGGGGGAATCCTGCTACAATTGGGGGATTTCAGAGGCACAATCCTATGAAGGTAATCCTATAAATAAGAGCTTAAGAACCCCAGGTAAAAACCCAGAACTCATTTATTATTTATGCCCACACTGTGCACACACCCACCCCTTGGCTATAAGCCTATTGCTTGTGCGCAGTGATTGGGACTTCGGCTATAAGCCTAGTATACAGATATACACTATCTCTGAGCGCATACCTTACGGTATAGCAATACGGTCTATCCAGGACTGAACAATACATAAAGATATATGAAACCCATATAAAATCATATAAAGAAAAGAAGAAAAAAATATGAATCACACAAATTTTTATGTATGTGAGGGATACAATTATTTCTTCCAGACATTAAACCTTTTAGATATATACTCAATTATTTAATAATCCTATTCAAGCACTTATGAATTCATTATAAGGGGAGATTATCCTAAAATTATTTTTTTTCATTCACAATCTAATTAAGGGAAATAAACCACTTATCATTTGAAATAATAGTTGTAGATCTGAATAGTGAATACGAAGCCAAATTTTTTTTTACATCCTAACCACTCCTTTATGGGATATATTTATTATCTGCAATGATCCCACTAACTTATTGACAGTAGATTGCAATTTATTTATTTGGTAAATTGAAGATTGCAAATTAGATGGAGAAATTTAATAGTATATTTAAAGGTTAATCAGTTAACGATTAAGCAAACATAAAGCATTGAATTAAGAAAGAAAACAATATGTGAATAGAAAGAGGCGAGAATTATTAGTTAAAGTAATAAACACTTTTTTCTTTTGATCTAAGCATGCCTTATAAATTATAATAATAATAATAGTTATTATTTTAATAAATAGATATGCATCGCCGAGTTACGTTTTGCTTCTATAGTCTGCTTCTGTTCTCTTTCGTTGGGCGGTCATAAATGCCAAAAAGGTCTAAATACAAGAAGATTGGGAAAGATCTAGAAATTGAAGATTACAGAAAGCAGTACTTAATAATAATCAGAATAGCTGCGATAACGATGAATATAAGCAATAAAGAAATGGAAATTGTTAGGTGGGATCGAAGAAAAAGCCACCTTACCCACTTCTCTAAGTTTCTCACTCCTTCCCTTCCTTCTTCTCGTCTCTTTTCCTTTCTTGGAAAAAGTAAAAAGAAAGAATACCAGGCTCACGCGTCCACAAAAAAACATATGACACTCTCTTTTTACATACCAGAAAAATATAAAAGTTCCTACGGGAAAAGAAAAGTATTGGAAGCTTCTTTGGTAGAAAAACACTTGTAGAAATTTTTTTGGGTAGGTTTGAATTCTGATTTTAAAAATAATTTTTTTTATTTTGAGATAAAAATAAATTTTTTTTTAATAAAACTTATTTTGTAAAAATAGTTCTAAAAAGTATAATTATTTTTTAGCTTTTAAAATCAAAATTAAAAACATATCTAAATTATTTTTGTTTTATATTTTGATTTTAAATTTTTAAAACAGAAAATTTCTATTTAATTACTATTCTATAAAATAATTTTAAGTAAAAAAAATACAACATAATCAAACACACCCTTTGTCCAGGGATGCTAAACGAACCAGGGCCCTTTGCCTCGGCTCGTGAAAGCCTGAGCTTACATGTCTAAAATTGGTTGTTGGCACCAAGCTTGAACTTGTATAAAACTCGTTTAGTAAAAAGACCACAGACTCCAATTCAAAAGCTCAGTCTTAGAGACTCTCTGGCTGACCTAATATATTATTTTTTATTTTTATTTTATATTTCTATACTACTTGTAACAGTCTTATCTTTCTCCTCAATCTATTTTACCCCATTTTATTGGTGAAACAGACTTTTTGAATGATTTTATTCTATATTATGATGTTTAGATATACATTAAATTTATGAATATTTAAGGAATTACTAGTGTTGTTGATTGTATATTTTGTTTAGATAAATTTTTGTTGTCTTATTTTTTTAAACAGCCTAACCATGCTTTTATTTTTTGTAAATAAGTCAGGCCACACGCAGACAATTATATTTATAACAGGTAACAGGCTTGGTCAAACTGACATATTTAAACACAGACTTAATCGTTTAAGACCAAAGCTCGACTCGACTCGGCCCGTTAACACCCCTACCTTTACCTTTATCACCAAACTTGCCCAAAACCAAAAGCGTGTGTAATTATTGGCCTCCCAACATTTTACCTTAGGTAATAGGTATTGGTTGGGATTTAAGTTTTTCCAACTATTATTTTGACAACATAGAAAAAAAATCAAAACAGTAAAGAAGTTTTTAATTAATCGTATGTTAGGTGTAACAAAATTCTCTTATATTTTATTTCTATCTTGCATTTTATTTTTAATAAAACAACAATCAAGCAAAAAAAAAAATCAACTAATGAAGAGATTGGAAGCGCTTTTTTTTTATTATTAATTGCCAACAAAAATTCTATAGAATTTTATTAATTGCAACGTACTGTAAACACACTATAAAATAAAATATTTGAATCTTATTAACCGTAACATACGTTAAGAATGGTACAAGAGCACAAAACCCATTGCAAGGGATACATTCATGGGCCCAGCGATAAACTACAATAAGTGGGCCGACATCACATCTCAACCCAAAACTTTAAGGCTGTAAGTTTATGGGTGTTTTGTACTTATATAGGTCTATATTTAATCGATGTGGTACTTTTTTATAACTCATACTTGAATACTTCCAACAATATATTCATTTTATATTGTATCCGTTAAGGATTTTCCTCGAATATTTTTTATTTTTATAAGGGTACTGATGATTAATAATTAATTATTAATATTTAATAAGGTGTCTTATTTATTTAAAATATAAATACTAAATATTTACTTTTATATTTTAAGTTATATTAAATATCGACCATTAATTATCCATGAATATCAAACTCTTGCAAAATAAAAAAGATACTGGCTATCAAAAAAAAAAAAAAAAAATACTAGAAGAAGTTATTGCGTTGAATGAGCGTTGCACTAGATAATTAATTAGGGGAATCATTTATAATTTTATATTTTATTTATAAAGTTATACTTACAACTTATTTTCATTTACAACTTCATATAATCATATCTTAATCATTGTTTTTTGTCGGTTATTATTTCGCAAATCAAACTCTTTAATAAATTATTAATTCGCAATAAATGAAAACCATTCATTAACAAAAATCAACAATTAAAATATAGTTATAAAAGATTATAAACAAAAATAGATGGTAAGTATAACATTTAACTTCTTTTATATTTGTAAATAAATAAATTATAGCAACAGTTTGAAAAAATAGATACAAAAGTGAGAAATTTTCTCGATAAAATTATAAAATATCTAGGGAGCATTGACTGTCAAAATGTGCTTATATTTTATTAATAAACTTTTTTAATATTATTGAAATGAATTATAATTATATAATAAAAATTAAGAAGTCTTTAGAAAATAAGTATAATTTATTAGAAAATAAGCAAAATTTTATTTTTATTATGTTTATATTTATTTTTTTTGGTAAATTATCTTCAAATGATTACTGAAATATTTATAATTTATCGCGTTATAATTTCCTTTAATTTTTTGAATAAATAACTAATAATGACAATTTAAAAATAAATATTTTTTTTCAAAGATATAAGGAAAATAACTAATATAACACACGCGGAAAAATACAAGAAAAATATATAGGGTTCGTTTTTTCTGCAGTTACTGCAGATAAGTTATCTGCAGTAAGTCCAATACGACGTCGTTTTGGACGGAAATCACGATGTTTTTGTAATTTTAATTTATTTTAAGGTTATAATAGTCTTTATATTTATAATTTTTTAAGATTTTAAAACCAAAACGACGTCGTTTTTAAAATAAATGCACATAACTTATATGCAGTAACTTAAGAAATATTTTTTCCAAATATATATAAGAAAAATCTGAGATTATAAAGTAGGTGCATGTTTGTTTTTAGATTAATGTAAGAGATGGGGTTTAGAGTGATTGTGATTAAATTCCGCAAGATTTTGTGTTTTGACAATTAACTTGGAAGCCAAAAGAAGCTATATTCACTCGAGTCAAGAGGTCAGGGGCCAACAATCTCACAAACTGTATTTTTTTTTTTTTTTTGGTGTCGTTTCGTCTCGTCGTGATAATAATTTTTTAAGATCGTGCCTCTCAAAATTTCTAGAACCCACGTCACTTAGGGGGTGGGGTTTGGTTTGTTTGGGTTTTCCCCTTTGCGTCTATTTATAAAAGAGTTCCCCGTGGAAAATTCGAGAATTTCACTCTATTGACAATTCCTCTTTTTCTTGTTTTTTGTTTTTTTTGCTCTGTGCTCTCTCTGGGAAGTTATGGTATTTGTCACCCAAATTCATTTCGTTCTGCTTTGGACCCATGGATTCTGATCGTCACAGAAACAGAAAGCCTTCTCATACCTTGTTTCACTCTCGCTTCTTCCTCTTTGGATTCTATTGCTGGGACTGGGAATTCTTAACCGCTCTCCTCCTTTTTAGTTCTTCTTCATAAACTTCTCAATCCCCCCTCCATAAATATACTTGATTTTCTATTTTCCCCTCTTTTTCTTTTTACAATTACATTAGATTTAAGTGAGAAAAAAGTGAATATTTTTTTTTTTGGTTGGATAAAAGAGTAAATTTGTGAGGTAGGTGAAGGGTAAATCGGGAAGAAATGTCGCAGCGGTCGGCACCGGCGCCGTTTTTGTCGAAGACGTATCAGTTGGTGGAGGATCCGACCACCGACGACGTGATTTCGTGGAGCGAAAGTGGCAACACTTTTGTGGTGTGGAAACATGCTGATTTCGCTAAGGATTTGCTTCCCAAGTACTTTAAGCACAACAACTTCTCAAGCTTTGTTCGCCAGCTCAACACCTATGTAAGTGTCTTGTTCCCCCCTCATCAATGTTTTTTTATTTAATTTTTTTATTTTTTATTTTAATGTTGAATTGAATCATTTCCGATTTCTCGTTAGGTAGACTTTTAGAACAAGGTTGTGTAATTGTGTTGTTTCCTCCTTGAATGTTAAATTGAATCTGTGTAAGTTGGTATAGTCATGACTCATGACACATATTCATGCTGTTATGAAACCAAAATTATGTTTTGTAGATGTGTAGCATTTTATGATAGTTGCATAACAGATTCATTTTAAATTTGATGTGAAAATTAATAACACTTGCTTGATTTTATTTTATTTTAATTGCAATTTAAGTGAGGGATTGGAATCTCATGTGGAATTTTCTGCCCAAGGTTCTTTTGACTTTATATGGAATAAAATTATATAGGATCGGTTGCTTTGAATTTGTCTCTTGTTTGTTGAAATATCCTTTTTGACCAATGTTTTTAAATACCTTTCACACCAAATTCTTGTTTCTTGGAAATTTACTCCACAATATAGTTCAAGGAATAATGTAAGATTGGAATGAGAGATTTATGTGTGGCATAAATCACGTGTTGCCTAGTGGTGTACATCTTTCGTGTTAGGTGGCCTAATTGGAAGAATTTCTTTTGGGGAAAAAAGGTTTTGATTTATTATTATTTTTGTTTTTTTAGTAAAGATTTTGGTTTATTTTTGGTTTAGTAATGAATTTATTTATTTTAAGTAAAGAATTTCTTTTTGTTGATTTGTAAACTTAAAGAAATGATAAAAAAAATTCCTATTGGAAACTGCATTTATAGCAAAATAAAAAAATTTAACTATATTGCTTTTACATTCACAAAAGTAATGTCTCAATACGCCGCACTGAATAACACTATTTAAAGAAATTCTAAATTTGAAAATTTCTAAATTTTCTAATTACTCAAAAAGGAAAGGAAAAAAATTAAAAATGAAGAAATTTTGAACATCAGATGCCTTTTTAGGATTTCTCTTTTCCTTTTTGACTGATTAAAAGATTATTAAGCTGATGTACTGAGAAAATGGATAAACAAGTTTCTTTAAATTAATTAAGTAGTAATTATTTATATTTTTTATTTAGAATGTATATTTTATGTTATTAAAATTTAAAAATATATATATGTTTATTTATTTTACTTTATAGAGACAACTCTATTTTAGCCACTTTAAATGACTCGTATGATTGAGTCAGGTTTTATAGCACATTTGAATTATTGCCTTTCGTTATATTATTAAAGAAACTTGTCTATTAACAACAGGACTTGTATTATTTATAAAAAATGGATAGATTTTTCATATTTCTATAAATTTGTTGCCAAAGATAAATGAAAAAAAATAAATAATAAATTTCTTGTTTATTATTAATCAGGGATTCAGAAAAATCGTTCCTGACAAATGGGAATTCGCCAACGAGTATTTCAAGCGAGGACAGAAGGAGCTTCTCGCCAAGATCAGTCGGCGGAAGACGGTGGTCCAATCGCCGGCAACCGGAAAATCCGGAGGCGGTGGCGGAAACTCCGCGTCGAACTCTGGCGGCGACGACATGGGGTCGACATCGACGGGATCTGTGGAGACAACGACACACTGCGGCGATTTATCGGGCGAGAACGATAAATTGAAGAAGGACAACGAGAAATTGAGCTGTGAGCTGGCGCGGGCGAAGCAGCAGTGCGAGGAGCTGGTAGCTTTTCTGAGGGACACTCTCAATGTGGGCCCTGATCAGATAAACCGCATCATTCGGCAAGGAACTTGTGGGTCCAGCAACGATGCTGTGCGTTTTGATGATAACAATAATGATAATGACGAAAATGTGTTAGGTGAATGTGAATGTGAAGGTGAAGGTGGAGAGAGTTTGAAACTGTTTGGGGTTTGGTTGAAGGCAGAGGAAGGGAAAGAAAAAATGAAGATTGATGCTGCCAATGGTAACTGCCGCAAGAGAGGGCGCGAAGACCCAATGGGTGCTGCTGCTAAGGAGTTGAAGACTGTTGTCTAGGACATATGACAAGGTTGTCCTACGTCATCATGAAAAATTGTTTGGCTTTTAATCCTTAGGTAATAGTTGTTAATTGATGGTGTTTTGTAGTTTGGTTTGCTGATGCTGTGGAACTGCAGGACTAAAGTAAACAATACTAATAAATAATGAAGCAGTTTATATTTACAAACTTTTACAAATTACATTATATTTTTTCGGAATACTCGTTACGTTATGTTCTCCCGAGAGAACATAGTGTAATTTGTAAAAAAATTCAAAAAAAGTTTGTAAATTGATCTTTCCCCGTAAATGATTAGCATGTGTAGTCTGTATGACATTCGTAAGTTTGAATTTAAATTAATCATGTGTTTTAAACTTTTAGGGTGCTTTTGTTTTTGCCAAAAAAAAATTTGGACAGGACAAGATTTCTGTTCAACGTTTGATTTTCAAAAGAATGATAGGACAACAAACTAAATTTTGCGGGACAGAATAAAAATATAAATATTTGTTCCTAACTAAATCAGTGGATAAATTTTAGGTAAAATGAATCTTATTTTAAAAGATGTAAAGTTGTGTCATTTTAAGAGAGAGAAAGAAATAGATAAGGAGGAAAGAGAGTTGATAAAAAAAATAAAGGTGTAAGTCTCATCTGAAAGGATATAAGTTGTGTCATTTAAAAGAATAAATATTTTTTCCATAAATTTTTGTATCACACCGTAATTTTTTTATTTTTATTTTTTTTGCCTCCCTCACCTAACTGTGAGAGAAACTTTCTCTCTAGAAAATTCATCTTTTACACGATTTTTGGGGCAATATGTAAGCAAATCTTCCCGCTTCCCTTTCTCATAATTCTTGAAGGCAAGTTCTCTTAGAGATGCACTCTCATATTGTTCCAAGAAAAGGATAACTATCTGATTTTGTACCAAACAAGTTCTCTAAACTTTTTCAATGCTTTTTTTGTTATGTTCTCTACCATCACTTTTTTTTTTTGCTGGAAAACACTCATGGTTGTCTTCTGGGATGGATCGATAAAATTTATGAAAACCGGAAGCAATGAGGAAATATTTTTGTTGGGTTGCAGATTGTGAGAGAGAACCTAAGGCAATTCTTAAAGGAAGGCAATTACTTTCGAGACTCCAAATTGATCCGCTCCCAAATTTGTTGATTTTGAATTCACTCACTTTGGGCCTGTTTGATTGTGTTCTGGTTTTTTTGTTCTTAAAACTGTTTTGTAAAATAGTTATGGAAACAATTGTTTTCTATACTTTTTTCTTTTTGAAAGTTAAAAACCAAAACAGAAAACAAAAATAACTCAGACATGTTCTCTAAATTTAATTTTAAAAACAAAAAAAAAAGTTATAGTTTTCAAAACATTTTTTATAAAACAGGTCTTACCAAACGAGTTTTTTAGTTTTTTTGTTCTGAAAATTAAAAAACTGTTTTGCAAAACAGAAATCAATCAGAGACTTTGTTTTTCGTTGTTTTGTTCTGATTTTTTATGGTAGATATTGGAGTTGATGGACCTCAGAACGCCAAGCTATTTCAATGTATTTATATGGAGATGCTATTTCACAATAATGAATTGTATATTCGCATGCAATATGTTGAGTTTTGTTGTTTCACTAAAGTCCAATAGGGCCTAGTGTGTAAGAAGAGTCCAAGAAACCTAAAGTTCATTCTGCTTAGGACTAGGGTTTCTTGGACCCATATATATTCTATACTAATAGTCATCAGCCTCTCTAGTTTTCACTTGGTGATTATGGAGGATGAGGTAAGGTCATCTCCCTGAAAGTGAGAGAGTGTCCACACAATTTCCATTTTCCCTTGAGACGTAGTCTGGAAGATCTGTCACAGTCCAGCTTCAAGGAGGCTGTTCGTACGGCGACGCTGAGGAGATCAGTTCGTGAATTCGTGCTGTGACGCAAAGGACTCTAATTTGTGGAGCATCATCTTATATATGTGCTACAAGAGGTAATTATAAACAATGATGATCCTATACATCCAAATCGCAATGGTCTAAACGTTTCTGCATGATCTAATTGCCCTTACAATTAGTATCACAGCCAGATTGTGAGTTTGGATGTTGATCTAGTTTTGATTTACAATTTCATGCAATTAGTTTTTCATCATGAAATATGGTACTTAGGATTTCTATGTTTATTGGTATGAATTTTCAATGAGTATCCTTATAATTCTTTTCATTAAAATTCAATTCTTTGTTTGGTTTTAACTTTAATTCATGGTAGAAATTTCTTTGTATTTTCTTGGGTTGTAACAAGGAGGCTAATCCCATATGATTAGATTTTCTCCTTGATTTTATTTCAATTTTTGCATATTATTTTTATGTATTTCAAAAATTGTAAGGAAATAAGATCAAGAAGATATAAAAAGAAGTACGTTCGTCATTGTTTGGACGTGTTCGTGACTTTCCGGTGGTCAATATGAGAAACAAACCACATGAAGTGAAGGAGCACAGAAACCTGAGCAAGAAGGCAACTGGTTCTGGCCAAGAGAAGGCCGGACGCGCCCTCACGTGCCACCGGAAGTGGCTATGCGTGGGCGCCACTCGCCGGCAAGGATTGGGCGTGTGTGGTCGCGTGACAGCTTTGATCAGGCTAGTTCCAGTGGCGGCGACTTCGTCTCTTGAAGGTGGTCTTTTTCCTAGAGTTTCGTGCTGAGATGAGTTCGGGTGGCGACGCAATGGACGTGACGGCTAGAGTTCCTGAAAGTTGACTTAGGGTTTCTTGTCAAAATTTGGTACTTTGGGCCTTTGGCCATGGTTACCATAAAGGGGCTTGAAACAGAACCTATGGACCATAAGGAAGGAGCAAATGAGCTGCAATGTTTATTTTTTGTTTATTTTGTAATTTTATTTTTTTTAGGAAACCATGGATTAAAGTTTTTAATAATTAATTGCTTTATTTTTTATGAATGGTTGAAAAATATGATTGATAACACGCTTGATGTGATAACATGCGATATTGAATAAGTGGTGTTATATTATTGCATAACTTGTTAATTACATAAGCATTATGACTGTTATGTTTGTACGACTATATTCATAGTCATTATGGTAATTAGTTAATATTTCAAAATTTAAATGTAATATTTATTACATTTGATAGGCTGAATTAATAGTCATTATGACATTAATTCTAATTTTTGAAATATGTGCATAACGAATTTAATAATTCACTGATCGTTAAGAAAATTATTTTGATTTCAAATTATCCTCATAAATAATAGTTATTATGATTCCAGAAATCTAGAATAATAATTAAATTAGTTATTTGGATGATTTAAATCTAGAAAAATAATTAAGAAAATTTCCTAAAAGAATAATTTATTTTGCGAGAAATTTGTGGTCTTCTAAAATGGTCATGTGTTAAACACACACTGCATACCACAATCATGTATCATGATTGTGTGAAACACATGCTGTCTATCATGACCGAATTTTAGGACCTTAATGATTTCAAAATTCAGATAAGCTAAGTGATGCACGTTCATCGGCGCTCTTACTTACATAGTTTTTGAAATCAAACAAAGGTTACTCTTATTTAAACAATTCTTGAAAATTGGAAAAATTGCTTATTTGAATGGGAGGAGATTTAAATTAAAAAATTAAGGGTTTAATAAGAGTTATGTTGTAGGAAAAATGATTGTGTTATGTTATAGAGATTCGTTTTGCGTGCCAGAGTTTTTTTTTTTTTGGTTTCAAAAATTGTGGGTCCCACAAAATGTTATGTGTGTAGGAAAGTTGTTGTGGTCATGTTAAATTATAGATACAAAACCCAAAAATTAATTTAACCTTCAAGCGCATTATAGGACCATTAATAAAATAATCGTGTGAAGCTCAATCGGATAAGCATGATTGGATTTTATTGGACCTATAAAATCATGGAAGAAGATTTAAATTAAGAAATTAATTTAATTTTCATGCGCATTGTGGGTCCATTAATAAAATGGTCATGTGAAACCTCAACGGATAAGCTTAACTGGATTTTATTTTATTGGACCTTAATAATTTCAAAATTTAAAAAAAATATTGTACGACCCAACGTCGACAATACTAAGTTATTAAAGATAATTTTGAAATTAAACAATGGATTCGACAGAGGTTATGAAAATTCTCATATAAAAATATTGAATGGGTGAAGATTTTAAATTAAGTATTTAATTTTAAAATCCGCGGGCTCCATTTGTGGGTCCATTACTAAAATGGTCATGTGAAGCCCAGACAGATAAGCATGAACGAATTTTATTTTATTGGACCTTAACAATTTTAAAATTTTAGTAAGATATTGTACGGATCGTGGTCGACAAAATTTGGATACTAAAGATAATTTTGAAATTAAACAATGGCTAATTACATTCAAAAATGGTAAAGTTATTAACCCTTCCGACGAGGCTTTGATAATGGCACCGAAGGCCCAAATAACAATTTTAGTTTTACAAGTAACTTGTTTGACGTAAACCTTGTAAAGATAAACTGAAGGAAAGCTAACATTAAACCAGAGTAGTTATGATAATCTACTTGCACTTCATTTGTTTATTGCATTATTTGTTTGTAATTGTATGCTTTATATGTTTTTTAAGAAATATCTTAGAAATGATTTTGAGTCAAAAACCTCTAGATGGTACCGACTATAAATAAGTGGAAAATTAATTTTGATATTGTTCTAAAACATGAAAGCTAAAATTTGTCCTCACAATACCAGGGGGCATAACAACTACAGAGAATGCGTCTTAGAAAACAAAGGCGCAATACTCAAATTGGAAAAGGACAAATATGGTAGTTTGCTATTATATTCTTGTTAGTCTTTCCAAACACTCGCATAAGCAAGTATACATGGTTAAGAGTAAAGTAGAGATGCTTCAGACTCTTAATGACATGTTTGCCGTGTCTAGCAGATCTGCTAGATAGAATGCAGTCAGCGCAGGTTTTACTAAAAGTCTTGTTAAATCCAAGGGTAGTAACAAAAACAAAATAACTTGGTTATCTATTGTCAAACTAGTTGCTATGAGCCACAAGGCAAGTGCTTCAAGTGCAGACTGAAGGAACACTGAAAGAAAAATTGTCCAAAGGTGATGAAAAGAACCAGACATGAGTATATTAAGGCTTGATCAGTGAATGAATCATTCATTCATGAATATCTGATTATGTTTGTTACTCTTTGCAGTAGTTCAAACTTGGCATACCTGTCAGAAGTGGACAAAGATATTTTAAGCTTGAAAATGGAAACTTGTGTCTGCATTTGCAGTAGGCAAATTATTTAAAATTTTGGGTGACTGTTTATTTGTTCCGAATTAGGAATTATTGTTAGTTGTTTTGATTAAAACATGGTTTGACAATGCAATTGATTCCTCAGTTATATTTCGAAGTTCATCTTCATCTTGTTTTGTTCCGGTACATTGTTTAAATAGTCTTTATTACCTCTGTCCTATACCCCCCTAAATTTATTATGTTGAATGGAAAGGATGATGAACAAGAACATTTACCAAAGAAATAAAAGTTTCAATTGAAACATATTTTTGGCTTTTATGATTGAGTCAGATTACCTCAAATAGAAAACATGGTTTAGTTAAAACAGGGACTGAAAGTTCAAGAATCTTTTAACTAAAAGCTACATGTTGGTCCTATTTGAAAGGTAAAATGGCCAAGCAATCCTACAAGGTCAAAAGGATTTGCGCAACTATTCAACTGGAATTGGTACATACTAATGTATGTGGACCAATTAGTGTTCAAGCCAGAAGAGGTGATGAGTACTTCATTATATAAATGTTTACTTTGAATTTGGACAGATGAACCTAGTGCGCTATAAGTCTAAAGCTTTTGGAAAATTCCAAGAGATTTTAAGTCTGAGGTAGAAAAGCATCTAGGTGTTCAAATCAAAACACTTTGGTCTGATAAAAGTGTTGGATACATGTCTAGTAAGTTCAGGTCTTACCTAATTTAAGAGGGATAGTTTTCATAACTATCAACTCTAAGAAGTTAGTTGAATGAAGTTGCAGTATACAATAATCAAACATTTCTAGACTTGGTGAAGACCACGTTCAATTATTCATCTTTGCCAATGTTGTTCTAGGGAGATGCCTAGGTGAAGGAAATGTACCTTCTTAACTTGGTTCTGTCAAAGCTTGTTGTGAAGACACCTAAAGAATTATGGAAACAGTGCAAGCCCAGATCAAACCATCATTGGTTTTAGGGTGCTATGGCACATGTCCTACAACATCAATCAAATAAGATGAAATCTTGTACGGAAGAGTGCATATCTTTTGGTTACCCTAAGAGAACCATAGATGAGATCTTATTTAGTCCTAAGGACAAAATGATCTAAGTGGGATGGTATCAACACTCAAATTATTTTCTTCAAGGAGGACTAGATGAGAAATTATAAGCTCTTAAGTAAGGTTATTCTTGATGAGACTTATCTCAGATCAAGAATTTCCAGAATCTCTAGAAGCTTCATCCATTATTCCCTTGATTGTTCAAAGAGGGGAGAAATATATCTCTGGGTGAAAAAAATAAAGGAACCATAATTGAAAATTCAACATAATAATATATAAGTGAAATCAGTAGAAATATTAGTATCACATATGGAAGAACAATATCATGAATAAGTGGATCCTCATGAAATTGAAGATCCACCATTGGACCCATTCTTTACTGGAATTGATCTACCTGTAAATACACAAGGTCTAGTGCGGTACATTAGTAGTGGGAGAGAACCTTGTTAACTCTCCAGTTATCTCTTGTTGAGTGAAATTGATCCTATTAGTTACGATAATGCACTAGAAGATGTTATGATCAAGTGTTGCTCAAGCTATGAACAATGAGATGGAATACTTATATTTCAACTCCGTTTAGTCCCTAGTAAAGGCACCAAGAGGGGTAAAACTCACTAGGTGCATGTGGACATAAAAGGCAAAGAGATGATGGACAGGAAGGTAAAAACCTTCAAAGCTAGCTTGGAGGCAATTTTTACCTGACGCCATGCTTGAGTCTGAGCAGATTCTCTTAGTTGTTGATATAAGTCTCAATTATGAGATTTCATTTTGGGAGTTGGATGTCAGGATATATACATACAACAACCAAAGGGGTTTATAGTACATGGGCAGGAACACACGATATATAAGTTGTGAAAGTCTTTTTCATGGACTTAAGCAAGCATCCAGGTCTTGGAACATCAGTTTTGATCATGTTATCAAAATTTTGATTTCGAGAGAACTTTGATGAATAATGTGTATTTGTATGTAAAGGATCCAACAGAAGACAGTAGCGTTTTTGGTACTTTGTGTAGATGATATACTTCTTATTGGAAACAACATGGATATAATATCAAGTATAAAGAATTGGCTAAGTTAGTGTTTTGGTATGGAAGTACTAGGAAGCCAATTATATTCTTGGTATAAAACTCTTATGAGACAGGAAGAATAAATTGTTGGCATCACCTTAGGCTACTTATATTGACAAAACTCTTGCCAGAATTCAACATGAGAATTTAAGAGAAGAATTATAACTCTCAGATGTGAAATTCATCTTTATAAGGAGTAACCAAAGACTCCTAAGAAGGAAGAATGCATGAGTAAGATACCTTATTCATGGGCAATAGGTAGTCTCATGTATACCATGTTGAACGTTAAACCAGACATCTGCCACAAAGTGGGAGTAATGAGATGGTATCTTTCTAGACCTAGAGGAACACTAGATTATTGTTAAGCATATACTCAAGTATCTTTGGAGAACGAGAGGTTATGTATTCGTATAAACTAGTGTGAGTCTTGAAAAACTGAGTTTTCACGGATTTAGTTTTTTAAGTGGATATTGAGTTAAGAAATAAACCTCAAGCTATGAGTTTTGCACTAAACTCATATAGCATTAGAGGTGGATCTTGCAGACCCAGTTACTAAGAGTTTGTCTGAACTTATGTTCGAGAGGTATGTTACTTCTTTGGGTCTTAGGGGGATCCCAGACTTGCATTAAGCGAGTGGGAGATACTGGGTTCATCATGCTCTTGAACTAAGACAATGAAATAATCTAATCATTTTCTGAATTTTACAAATGAGGTTTTATTTATTTATTTTGCTGACTATTTACACACATCAAGGTCTGTATCAATTGTGGAGTATATGATCATATGGATACGTTCATAGAGGACATGATCATAGGTTCTCACAATTGATTAATAGATTTACAGCTGTTAAATAAAGTTGGGTACTTTATTTAGGCTGCAATATTTTATGAAATGATTTTGTCCGAGTTATTGTAAAATATTGGTGTGAATTAACATTCACAATGAAAGAATCAAGGAGAGATTTGATTAAGGTTATTTTTCTGTCATAAGGTATCAAATCTCCAGATAACTGTAGTTATGTGATTGCTCTGAATTCTGAGTTTATTATAAATACGTAATCAAATATTTTTCATTTTTTGATTTACCAACGGGAGAGGTTTGATCTATTGACGGCCAATAACTCGGTATTTTGGGAGCAAGATTATTTTATTATTGGTATTTATGAGATAAACAACATGGAATTTGTAGGATATGTCCACTTGATATGTTTCGGTACTTGGATATTGAAGACACTATTGGCCAGTGCATGTAATTCATTAGAGAAACTATCATAGTCAAGGGAATAAATAATTGATTGAGTTATAAAAAACTTGTCAATCAATTATAGACATTCTGCAATGGGACGATGCATATTCATTTTATAAGTGTTATTAATCTTGGAGTACAAGTTTGGGCTTTTAGTGGAGTAGCACCGAATTAGATAATCATTCGTTGATTATCAAGAGCCTTGATTAATAACATATGGTAGACCCCCAGGCTAGCTCGAGATAAGGGATGGGGCAATTTCAATTGATGATGACTAATGGGATACATGGACTTGGGCTTTGGGCTCAAGTTTGTACTCAAGAGCAAGTGGGAAATTGTTGAGTTTTGCTCTTTCACTAAAGCCTAATAAGGTCTAGTGTGTAAGAAGAGCCCAAGAAACCTAAAGCCTATTCTGCATAGGGCTAAGGTTTCTTGGAACCCATATATATTATTCACTAATAGTCACCAGCCTCTCTAGTCTTCACTTGGTGGTTGTAGAGGCTGAGGTAAAGTCATCTCCCTGAAAGTACATTTCCCCTTGAGACGTAGTATGGAAGATCTGCCACAGTCTAGCTTCAAGGAGGTTGTTCGTACTGCAACGCTAAGGAGATCAGTTTGTGAGTTCGTGCTGTGACGCAAAAGACTTTAGTTTGTGGAGCATCATCTCAGATTTGCGCTACAAAAGGTAATTCTAAACAATGATGATCCTATACATCTAAACCGCAATGGTCTAAACGCTTTCGCATGATCTAATTGCTCCTACACAATATAGAGAGAAACTAAAGGACTTAAAGGATAAATCAAAATTCTAATTCTAATCCTAATAAGATAAGGTAACTAATATATATATAATAATTATTATTAATAATAATAGATAATTTCAATATTTCTAACACTTCACCTTGTGTATATGCTCCAAGTTTGCTACAGATATAATCCACATGTGGACTTTTAAGAGCTTAGGGGACAACATCTGCAAGTTGATAATTAGAATTGATAAATATTATCTCGATCTCTTCAGATTATTTTTTTCTCGAATAAAGTGGCAATAAATTTCAATTTGCTTGGTCCTCTCATGAAAGACCAAGCTAAAAGTTATTTGTAGCGTGGCTTGATTGTCATAAATGAGTCTCATGGGTTGTTGTTCATAGAAGCGTAGTTTATTAATCAATTGTTTTAACCATATGAGATCCCAGATTATAGTTTCTATTGCCTAATATTCATCTTTAGCACTTGACCTGGCTACCATAATCTGCTTCTTACTCTTTCAAGAAATCAAATTTCCTCCAAAGAGGATGCAGTACTCCGAAGTGGAGCATCTGTTTGAGGGGGATCATATCCAATCATCATTTGAATAGCTACACACTTCAGTATGTCCCTTATTTTTGTATAATAAGCATTTTCCTAATGCTTTTTTGATGCATTCAAGAATCCTGACAACTGCGTCCTAATGAGAGTCATAAAGAGAATCAAGAAATTGACTTACCACACTAATTGTGAGTTTGGTCTTGTCCCAGTAAAATAATTTAACTTTCTAACTAGTCTGCTATAATGGTTAAGATCTAATAATGGCTCCCTTTGTGTGGTTAAGAGCTTAACAATGGGTTTACATCCCAACATATCAGTCTCCTCTAAGATATCCAGGACATACTTTCTTTGACAAATGAAAATACCTTGCCTGAATTGTTCCACTTTGATCCCCCAAGAATAAAAAAGTTTGCCAAGGACTTTAGTCTGAAATTGGTTGAATAAGTTTTGCTTTAACTGATCAATCTCAGCTTGATCATTGACAGTAATAATGATCAATATAGACCAAGAGGTAGATGCACTGATCAGATAGAAAATAGATAGATCAACTTTATTTTGGGTTAAACTGAAGGCTTGAACAACTGAACTGAAGCGATTAAACCAAGTGTAAGGGGACTTGATTTAGACCATATAAGGATTTACGAAGCTTGCATACCATCCCAGACTCCCCCTAAGAAGCAAAGTTAGGCAGTTGCTCCATGTAGACTTCTTCATACAAATCACCGTACAAAAAGGCATCTTTTATGTTAAGCTGAAGAAGAAACCAGTGGCGAATGGCAATAAGGATAAAAACAAGTAGACGAAAACCATCTTGACAACAGGAGAGAAGGTGTGCTCATAGTCAAGTCAAAAATATGAGTGTATCTATTTGACACTAAGCGAGCTTCGAGGAAATCAACAAGGCTATTAGGACCAATTTTGACGAATAAGACCTATCGATAACTGACAACAGATTTCGCAGAAGCAGTGAGAACAAGATCCCATATGCTATTAGAGTGAAGAGTCATCATTTCATAAAGCATTTCCCGACGCCAACCCGTATGAGATAGTGCTTCACCTGTGATCTTAAGAATAAAAGCAGAAGAAAGATTAGAAGCAAAGGTAAAATATTGTAAAGAGAGTCGATCACATCTCAAAAAGCATAAAGAGAATGAGGGTTGTGAGTGGACCAGATACCTTTATGGTGGGCAATGAGAGTAGTCTCTGGTGGAGAAGCTTAAGGGGAAAAGACAACCAATGAAGGTGACAAGTCATCCAGAGTATGGTTCACAATAGGGCCAAAACTATAACTGTTAAAGACAAATCAAGAAAAAAATGAGAAGAATATGATGAACCTGTACATGGGAGTTTTGGAATAGGAGAGGGGTTAGCGATCGAGAAAGGTGACATCAACAAACAAAATGTAACACTTGAGTAAGAGAGTAGCAGTGGTAACCCTTCTAAAAGCGAGAGTAACCAAGGAAGAGGCACTTGAAGATGCAGTGGATAGAGAGGAGTACATGTCAATAAAACATCATATGAGACTTTCATTATTAAGCATGGAAGATGACATGTGGTTAATGAGAAAACAAGAGGTAATAATAGCATCTGCACAAAACTGGAATAGAACATTCATATGAAGGAGAAGGGTACGTGTTGTTTCAACTAGATGTCTGTTTTTTACGTTCAACCACTCAATTTTATTACGGGGTGTGTGGAGAGACAGTGTGGTGTAACGTTCTCTATTTTTTAAAAAATTCAAAAGACACATACTCTTTTACATTATCATTGCATAAAACACGAATAGAAGCACCAAATTGAGTATTAATCTAAGCACAAATTTTTTATAAATAGAAAATAATTCAGAACATTTTTAATTAAAATAAACCTGATAAACCTTTAGTTTATCTTATTTTATAGACTAAATTAATATAAAATATCAAATTAAATAAGTCAAAAACTAGGGTTTAATATAATAATCATGAACATTATCTAAATTTTTGTTTAATTGAATCATCTTTGCTATTTTTTAGGGATTTGTTGACAAAAGGAGTCAAAGATGAAGATTGGATAGATAGAGATCACAACTAGAAAAGATGAGATCAAGAGATGATAGAGGAAGATCAAAAACAAGATAGATTTGAGATCTTATCAAGTTGTTAGAGAGGAAGCTTAAGCCTCCATCATGAAGCTTAAGCCTCCTAAACAAGCAAATAGCCTCTGCCAATGGAAGCTTAAGCCCCAATAAGGAAGCTTAAGCCTCCAAGATACCCAAAGAGTCTCGGCCTATGGGCGCTTAAGCCCCCAAATCAGGGCTTAAGCGCGCCACAAGAAGAAAGTTTTGTCGCGAGGAGCGCGCTTAAGCGCCCTCCATCGCGCTTAAGCGCGGAACGCGAATCTAAAATCACCGTCCTAGGGCGCTTAAGCGCGCTACAACAAGCTTAAGCGCCCAGTCAGATCCAACTTAGGCCCATTCAAGGTGTTTCATCAAGATACGAACTCTTGACCTATTTAAACACCATTGGGGACCAGAAATACATAACTTTTACATTGCTAAACAACTCTTGGGTGCTTGGAGGCTGAAGGAACACGGAGAAACATCAGATTCATGTTCGTGAGCGGCGGAGACGGATCAACGTCAAGTGTTCACTGGAGATATTGAAGATCCACCAATCACTTATGGAGTTTGGGGGAGCTTTTCTATTTTCTTTTGTTCTTGATTTTGCCATGTCCGGCTAGTTCTTTAAGTAGTTAGGGTTAGATGGATTTTAGTCGATTTATTATGTTTTGAACAATTCGCTGTGTTAATTTTCCTTTATATCATGAATGAAGTTATCTGTTTTTAATGCTTTATATAGGCTTGAATCTTATATAATGATCATCGGTGAATGCATGACAATAGGAATGTTGGTGTGTGATCCATATCTGATAACTTCATCGTAAACGTTATGATTCTAGGGATAGACATAGGGTTTGCGTAATCTTTAAGATTCTTGAATTTAATGCTTGCATGCTTGGGGAATAACCGGGGAACTAGGGTTCTTCCAATATTGTAAAGGTTTTAGAGTAACAAGGGATTGAGCTCTAATAACATGCGAAAGAATTGATTAGATTGATACTAAGGACAATTAACATTTAGAAGGAATTCAAACGTAATAAGGAGATTAAATGAAATCGAACCCCTAGCTACGTTTTTATTTTATTAGTTAAATCACATCTTTAATTTCTTGTCTTTAATTCTTGCAAGTAATTAGCTTAATATTTAATATTTTAATTTTGCAATTCAAATCCTGTTTCCAAATACACTTTCGATTGTCCAACTAAGTTTGCGATAGTGAATTAGTGCTTGAACCGTAATCCTCGTGGGAACGATCTCTTACTTAATCATATATTACTTGTACGATCGGTGCACTTGCCGTGAGTAGCAACAAGTTTTCGGCGCCGTTGCCGGGGATTACTATTTCAACATTAATAGTAGCTATTAATTCTTTAGATTGGACCTTATTTTCTGTTATTTAATTTTCTGTTATTTAAATTCAGTTTTATTTTCTTATTTTATATAATCTATTTTTCTGGTTTATATGAGGTATCGTTGACACCGATTCCTTGCAATTCGACCCGGAGATAGAGAAAACAACAAAAAGAAACAGAAAACTTGCTAAAGAAAGAAGACAGCAAGAGAAAGAAGCTTCAAGCTCAACAGAACCAAGAGAAGAAGCAATGGGAGACAACAATGCACCTCCACCACCTCCGAGAACGTTGGAAGATTACATGACTCCTGCTCGAGTTCCACACACGGCGAGTATTGTTAGACCAAACGTGGATGCTAACAACTTCGAACTCAAGCCGGCACTTTTACAATTAATTCGGAAAGACCAATTTGCCAGAGGAAGCACAGAAGACCCTTACATCCATCTGGAAAACTTCTTGCTATATTGTGATACCTTGAAGATGAATGGGGTGTCTCGGGATGCTATTTTGCTCAGATTGTTCCCATGTTCACTTAAAGACAAAGCAAGAGGATGGTTGCAATCGTTACCTCAAGGAAGCATCACTCACTGGGACGACTTGGCAACCAAATTTTTGGACAAATTTTTCTCATCTTCGAAAATGGCAAAGCTCAAGGCGGATATCACTTCTTTTGAACAAAAAGAAAGTGAATCTCTATATAAAGCATGGGAAATATTCAAAGGACTACTCAGGAAGTGTCCCCAACATGGCATTGAAGCCTGGGAACAAGCGAGAACTTTCTTCCAAGGGATGAAGCCCAACGCAAGAACATTGGTGAATGTTGCATCAGGAGGGTCCTTGAAAACAAAAACTCCAGAGGAAGCCTTGGAATTATTAGAGTCTTTAGCCTCTCAAGAGTATGATAATGCTCCCGTACCACAGAGAAGAGCGAGGATTATGAAGCTTGATGGCTATGATGCCATCCTGGCCCAGAATGATCAGATTCTACAGTTTAATAAGAAACAGCAACAACAACTAGATGCTCTCACAAAGCAATTTTCTGATTTTCAAGTTTCTTCTGTTAATACTCCAGTAGCTTCTGTTAATACTTCTTCTATTGTTTGTGATATTTGTGCAAGTGCTCATGCTACTGATGACTGCAAGGCACCCGAAACTGCAGATGTTAATGGAATTTGGCATGATCAAAAAGCTCCATATAATCCAGGGAGGAACCAATACGGCAATAATCAGAATCAAGGGTGGAGAAATAAAAATCAAAATCAACACCCAGGATTTAGTTACAGTTCGAACCATCAGCTGAATCCTCCTATGCCAGTACCACAACAACCTCCACAACGATCAGAGTGGGAGAAGGCCTTTGCACAACTATCCAAGACCACGTCAGATTACATTCAGAGTTCCAATGCTTTCAGAGAAGACACTTCAGCCTTTATGCAAGAAACAAGGGCCTCATTCCGGAATCAAGAAGCTTCTATCCAGAATCTTGAAACTCAGATTGGCCAGCTATCAAAGCAGTTCACTGAAAGAGTTCAAGGAACTTTTCCAAGTAACACTATTCCAAATCCAAGTAGGGAACACTGCAATGCGATTACTACTATGAGTGAGAAAGCCATTGAACCTGTGGTAAAGCCTTCAGTTGAGAAAAAGAAAGATGATGATCTTGCAACTGAAAAGGAAAAAGAAAAAGAAGTTGCCAAAGAATTTGCTGCAGAGAAAACTGTTCCTGAGAAGAAAGAGTTCAAATGGGAGAAAAAGAAAGCTCAAGAAAGGCAAGAAAAGCCATTGGAGCTCTCACCTTATGCAAAGATTCCATATCCGCAGAGGTTCAGAGAGGAAATCAAAAAGCAGCAGTATTCCAAGTTCCTTGACATTTTCAAGAAGCTGCAAATCAATATCCCGTTTACTGAAGCCTTGGAGAACATGCCCAATTACGCAAAGTTCATGAAAGATCTTCTATCACGAAAGCGTAAGCTACAAGAATGTGAGACAGTGACGCTGACAGAGGAATGTAGTGCCATTATCCAGAAAAAGTTGCCTCCAAAGCTTAAAGATCCAGGAAGATTTAGCATTCCATGCAACATAGGCAATATGGAAGTGAAAAATGTTCTATGTGATCTCGGTGCCAGCATCAACGTGATGCCACTATTTATGATGAAGAAACTGGGGATCACTGAAGTAAGGCCAACCAAGACAATAGTTCAACTGGCTGACCGCTCTACAAAGCAAGCTTATGGCATTATTGAGGACATACTGGTAAAGGTTGACAAATTCATCATTCCTGTTGATTTTGTCATCCTTGATATAGAGGAAAATTCTACTATTCCTATGATCTTCGGAAGACCTTTCTTGGCAACCTCAGGAGCGCTGATTGATGTACCGAAAGGCGAGTTGATCTTACGGGTAGACGGGGAGCAAGCAATTTTCAAGTTCTTTGATAAAGAAGTTCCCTCACCTATAATTCAACCGGAAGATCAAGTCTACTATATTAGTGAAAAGAAAGGAGAAGAAAAGCACAAAGAGAATTCTTCTCAAGAAAGTAAGCCAAAGGTTAAAATAGAGAAGCTCAGGAGCAAAGGAAAACACGTAAACACAAAATTCAAAGCTATTGAGCCTACTTCATCTCACTCATATGCACAAGAGTACTATGGGAGGACACCATTTCTGAATGATAGAGCTTGGCCCATGCTTTGAACCACCATGAACATAAAAGAGGTACGTCAGGCTCATGACGTAAAACAAGCGCTTGTGGGAGGCATTTTTTATTTTCCCCTTATTTTAATTATTCTTAGCATAGTTTATTTTTTATTTTCCAACATTTTAGTATACACAGTACTCTTATTATTTATATGTTTTGTGTATGATATTGAGCAGAATTATTACACAGGATGCTGATAGAAATGATATTGCACCCACTACTGAAATTGATGAGGATTGACCATTGTCTCAATGTTTAGATTTTTTTTCTTTTGTTGATTTTAGTTCATGTTGATATGAGATGTATATTGAGACTGATCTTGACGTGACTATGATTTTTTTTGGATATGACATGCTGACGTAGTTTCTTTATCTGTGACATGTGTGCAGAGTACAATATCAAATTTTTCTGATTTCTTGCTTAGGATTCTTTTA
>NW_026898128.1:0-45018 GCF_033153095.1 Gastrolobium bilobum
CGGTGAATTATTAGCCCTTATAAAAGGTAAATTGTGATGGAATCAAGCACGAATGTGTAAATATAGTTGAAAACTGGAATTGTAATTGGTTACCTAAAAGTTGATAGCCTGACTTTACTGGTGGAGTAGATTGAGGAGTGTTATATACAACTGCATATGCCACTTATACCAACCAATGGTGAATTGTATAAGTAGTGGCAAGGTTTATGTGACTTGATAATTAAGTTTCAAAGATTTCTATAGGATGAGACTTGCATGTGAGAGACATGGCATTTTTAAGGGTCCATCAGTCAGTAGTGAAATGGCTTGGTGTGGTTGATTGATTCGAACAACCAAGATGATTGGTGAAAGTGGTAAAAAACTGTAAGGTGATATTATATTGAGTTTGACATTCAGGATTAAATGACGATGATTATGAAAAAGTAGTATAAATAAGTTGAACGTATGGTTAAATTGCAACATCAGAATGGAATGAAAAGTTAAAAGTAGTTAGTGGGTGAAAATATTAAGCATGATGCCCTGATGTGATGGTCATTGATGAGTGTTGTGTTTAGACTGTGAAAGGTCTAAGTATGGAGTTGAGCTGACTGAGTTGATAAAGTTGAGATGGTTAAGTTAATAAAGAGAGCAACAGTGAGCGTAAATTATGAATATGAGTTTGTAGGTGGAAAAATTCAGAAGTGTGTTTGTGGTTAAAGAACCTTAAATGGTTAATCAGAAACATAAACTATGGTGAGGATTGTTAGTTTCGTATCACAAAGAGAAAGATATAGTTGTGAGTGCCTAAGAAGAGGTGAAGACACGTGACAAGGAAAAATAAAGTATATAAGTATAGAATTTAATGTGAGTCGTAATTGTAGGGCACGACAAAGTACCTTTGAAACTAGAAAGTATGTGCTTGGGTGGAAGCCAAGAAAACGACGAAATGATAAGAGTAGTAACAGTAATGGAAAGGACTGGTATGTTTGGGGATGGTTGAAACAATGAGGACAGTGAAAAGAGTTAAGTACTAAAGAAAGTGGGAGTTGGAAATACTCCAGAAATAACTAGTAAGTATACATGAGGACGATGGGAGCCTATTATGGAAACGATGAGAGGCTTTTGAGAACGACCGTGGGTCAGAAGAATAGATAAAGAGGAGAATGAGATAAAGTGAAACAGACAAGATGAAATGTGATTATAAATTAACTACAAATTCGTGAAAGTGCAACATTAAACCATGGAAAACTTAAAGTATTGTGAATAAAAGGTCGTAGTACCATATGTGACAAGTTGTAAAATGAGTATATTATGAACTGCAATTAACGGAAATACAACAGTGGTTTAAGGAAACAGCGGAAATATAATGAATTAAGGGGTCAGATCCCCGAGATTATCAAGTTTGCGAAGGAATGGGTAACGATGGATACCACAAAACGAGGTTGTTCCTGTGACGAAAGTAAAAATTGTAAAGATGTACGCCTAAGGAGGCTAGTAGAGAGTGAAAGATGAGATTCTCATATTACACTCCGTGTTACGGGATCATTAGGATGTTAATTTTGCGGACAAAATTCTAAAAAGGTGGGGTGAAGATAACACCTCACAATTCTAAATTAAGTAATTAATACATTGAGTGAATAGTTAACTGATGGATTAGTGAAAATCCTAAAGATTAGGCCAGAATACAAAGAAAGGGCAAAACGGTAAATTGCCAACACACAACCCTAGGAAGATAAAAATAGAGTAGAAGGTCTCAGATGATAAAAATAGAGTATAAGGTCTCAGATGATAAAAATAACCCTGTTGAGTGGATAGGCAAGTTTCAGAAAAATCAGTGAATAGTGTTTTTCGCGGGTAAAAATACCGCAGTACGATTGCACCGTAAAATGTGCCTGTTGAGTTTTGAGCTCTAGGTTTCAAATATGAATTATGAATGGTCTATAGAACTAGGAAATATGATTTCTGATAATATTTGATGGAATTAAATCAGTTTGGGGAAGCATGCCAATCACGCGCGCAACAGCTTAAAACAGTGTTTTCTCCGAATGACCGGAAAACTCCGGATTCGTCTGATCAAGCATAATTAAAGGAGAATACTTAATGCTAAAAATTAGAGTTTCTAAATAAGTTTTGAATTTATGGACGTTTAGTGGAAATCGGAGGGAAATTCGGATGAGTTTAAAATCGCGTGGGACCCACCCACTCACATTTCACTTAAGCCACCTCATCCTCTCCACTATTCATCATCTCCTCACTTCATTCTCTCTCTTCAAAACCGACTAGCAGCCCTTCCTCCCCCTTCTTCATGCAAAATCTTCTTTGGACCATAACTTAGCCATTTCTCCACCAAATCCTTTGGTTTTTGTGTTGAAATCCAATGGAAATCACCTTCTAAACTCATTGGTAGCCCTCCCAAGCCCTGAATCCAGCTGCATTTCTCGGAATCCCTCCCTCAAGGCCGCGGCTCACTTGTGAAATTTGATGTTCATGGAGCTTTGGAATGCTCCAATGGTGGAGTATGTGTAGGAGGAGCCCATTGCCTAGCATTTGAGTGAGTTGTTACACCTTTTTATTGCTTGATTCTTGTGATTGAGTTTTGAAAACCTAAAGCTTTGATTTGATGAATAGTGATGTTAGAGAGCTCAATTGGAAAAATTGTATTAGATGATAATGTGTTAGAATGATGTATTAGAGCTAGAAATGCGATGAAATTTATTGGTTAAAATTGATGAATTTAACTTAGGATTTTTGGTGGTCATGACATGTGATTTTGGAAAATGTGTTGTGAGGTTAATAATGAGTTGTTGTATGATTGAATGATGATATAATGTAATTGGTTGAGGTGTGGAGTTGTAAGAATTGATGGAAAACATTGAAAGTGAGAAATGGTGTAAATTGGTTATGTTGTGAAAATGGAGGAATTGATGTTGAAAAATAATTTGAATGATGTGTTGTGTGATTATATGATGACTAGGTGGGTTGTGTGGTGGTTGGCAAATGTTAGAATCAATGGAAAAATAATAAGTGGTTTAGTTGGCTTAAAGAACCTAGAGTGAAATATTTCGCAATACGATGCGTAAATATCGTAAAACGGCGAAACGACAGTTGAAATGGCCTTATGGCAACCCAAGGATGGGTACTAAAATGAGAAAGAAAATTTAGAAAAATAAATCCCCAATTAACACATGCTTGGCCGAACCTTCAAGGAGGAAGGGAGAAATTTTTCGGTTTTCGCGTTCTGATGTAATTCGACGCGAAAATGATGAACCGGCACTTGAATTGGCCTCTTGACAACCTATTGAGGCGTAATAATTTGAAAAAGAAAATTTTGAAAAATAAAATTGGAATTAAGCCTAGGATGGCCGAACCTACCATGTGTGGGTGAGGTGATTTTTGTACTTGGATGCTATTTGACGCGTACTGATGGCTGTACGTGATTGTATAGGTTGCCGTACGATGACCTGAATCCCGAATCTTGAATCAGTGAGCTGCCCTTGGTTCAGGACCACGAGGATTGAGGCATTTCGCCGTGTACCAAGTTGTGAGATAAGCTGCTGCAGAGCTAGTAGTAAAGCGAACTAAGGTAACCTCTTGGTACTGGGGCTTGTTCCCCTTTTCTGTTCCATCTTGCCAGTTGATGGCAACGGTAGGAAGTGTGTATGAGTAGTGTAGAACACATGAGCTTGCATGCATTATTACAATGGGTACTTATGTACCGAGTCTCTGGCCAGTAGACAGTTTTTCTTAGCCTTCGGGCAGCTTCGGACTTCCACTGGATAGGTCTCCGAGAGGGAGTTCCAGTTGACCGAGGGTCATAGTGTGTGATCCGGATAGGAGCACACTAGGAATGTCTCAGGTGTTATGGATGGAATGGGTACCTTGGTGGTAGTGATTTGATCACACCTTGGGTGGACCCATAGGCTTGATGGAATGGGTACCTTGGTGGTAGTGATTTGATCACACCTTGGGTGGACCCATAGGCTTATATATGCCCCAGGGCGTGCGTGGTATTGGTAGCTACCATCCCGCATCGTCGTATTTTGTATTCCGATATCCCCAGTTTCTCTAAATCCCTTGCTATATCCTGTTTTCAAAGTAGTTGTTTTATTCTATTGATATGCATCGAAGTGAACCATTGGGTGGAGTTTTCTCCAGAACCTCTGGGTTACTGAGATATATTCGTATATCTCACCCCGTCTCGGGGAATTTATTTCAGGATGTACCTGTGGCGTTGGAGCAGCGGGCAAGAGGCCCGCAGAGTGATAGAGGAACATTTTCAGTATTTGGCATATTGTTCATGTTGGCATGCCTAGGTCTAGTAGTTTGTAACATTTGAATTTATGTTTAAATTTGTAATTGGAGTTGTAATATTGTAAAAGGTAATTGAAGTTGAAGTCGTAAGTTGTAATATTTAAGTATATGTTGTAAATGTAAAAGAGATGCATGGTGTACTAAGATGGAAGGATTTTAGGGCTATGTTAGAGTTATGATTACATGCTTATATTGTGAAACTACATGTAAATGAGACTTTTTTGATTGAAACAAGTAAGGAATATAATGTGAGCTCTATAGTATAAACTACCTAATAACTATAAACTGGATTGGGTTGTAAGTGCCCCAAGGCGTTGTTGGTCCTTGTGTGTGCCACCCATTGGATTATTACTGTATTATTGTTGGATTATTAGATACTTTGAGGCATTAGTGAGCTTGTACAAATTTGGGATTATTTGTAAAACAAAGGAAACTCTGGCGAATTTTCTGTAGAATTGACAGATTTTAGGTGAACTTCGGGAGAATATATCTCGCTCCATAAAGGTCCAATAGGGACATTCCATACGCCATTTTGAAGGTCAAGATGTCCTCTACCTTGTGTCAAAATTTGGGAAAAATCTGAGTTGGTCTTCGACCTGGAAAAATTGGAGGAACACAGACTGCTCATGTGCCCACTGCATCTGTGGCAGTTCTGGAACAGTTTTGCGAAATTAATTTCCGCTTCGTTTCTCAGTCAAATTAAGCGTATGATATATCAAATCGAAGATTCAGGTGTCTAGTTTTTGGTGTAAAAATTTGAGAGAAATTGGATTAGTGGACGAAGTGCAGTAATTCAGAGAGTGAGCTTGGTTTTGAGCTATTTTGGGGTTGGTTGCTGTTTAGCTTGTCCAACTTCAAACAGTGATAACCGGAGCAAATGAGCTCCGATTTGAGCGTGTGATAGCTTGTTGAAAAGGAAATTAAGTAAGACAAAGATATAATTAGAAAATAAGGTATGGTTGTGAGCGGTGTGTTCGCAGAAAATTGATGAGTGAACCATGTTCGAAAAGGTAAAAACGTAAATTGTGAAATTGGCTAAGTGGGTTTATGGGAACCCCCTTAGTAACTCATAATAAGTAAAGTAAGTTATAAAAATAGTTTAAATAAGTCTTCCGCAAGAGTTTACGGTTACGGTCATAGCTTTTTAGATATTACGCTTTTTATGTTTTAAAGGCTCGCGTAATAATCGGAAAAAGTTTACTCGCATTTTTATAAATGAAGTGCTGTGATTGTAACTGCGCTTAATATCATATTAATGTTAACAATACCGGTGTACAACGGGCTGTTACACTCATAGTCATATGACTAGAGTAATTTCTATTCATGAACACAATACATGCTATGTGTAATTTCATGTGACCATGAGTGCAAATGAATATGCTATATCATAACTATCATGCCTTAGCTTCTACATCATTGCCTAAAAGGCAAGCATACTATTATGCATATCTAAGGTATGGTATCTTGCTATTTCTCCTTGCTATAAATCCCTTTTTGTGGTTCCTAATTAATAGGATAACCTCAGAGGTTACCTAACACCTTTTTTTAATCTTTCTTTCCCATAAAGGGCAATTCATTATATTCAATGTCACTACGATGAATATAATGTTAAATGTGCATATAATGAAAAAATGTCATACATTTCAACATCAAGTGGCATCATGATAATTATCACTACTCTTGGTGATTTACTAATAATGAGTGCTTTTACAATTTACACTTTCAAAAGGTTTGAATCTTTCACCACATGGAGTGGGTCTAAGATATGCTCTCGACCCCAAGCTGGAAGCTCCATAGCTAATTATATAACTCCAACATGATTTATCATTCTTGAACACTCATTAGAGGAGTGTCCTGGTTTGCCACTCTTATCAACATTTTTGTTCTTACTAAAATGTTCCCTTATGAGTTCTCTTAAATTCATTACATTTGGGCCTAGGGGTGGCAATACAGGTATTGACCCGCGGGTCAACCCGTGACCCAACCCGCCAAATCACGTGTCGGGTCAACCCGCGGGTCATGTCGTGTCGTGTCCGGGTCTACAAAAAGTGACCCGTTTTTCCCGTGTCGGGTCACGGGTGGACCCGCGGGTCAACGTGTCAACCCGCATAAAAGGTCATTTTAGTAATGTTACGTGGTATCCTTTAGGGTTAGGTTTAGACATCATTCCATTCCTAAATTACAAATCATCAGCCGCTTCCGCTGTTCTTCTCTTTCTCTCCCCCTCACAGGCGTTCCTCTCTCCCTCTCTCTTTCTTCGCGATTCCTCTCTTCTTCTAGTGGTAAGTTCTTCTTCTTTCTCTTTTTTAGTAATGGAAATGAAAGGAAGAGATTATAGATTACAATAATTCATTTTAGAAACAGTGATTCTTTGAGTTTGACGAGCATTTTTGTCATCCAAATTGTCAATTGAAATATTGAATTCAAATTCAGCTGCTGTTTCGTTGAGCTTGTTTGCTTCTTCTTTTTCTTTTCTTTTTTATCAACACAAAGAATCGCTTTTTCGTTTTGCTTCTTTACTTACTCTTTTATTTGTTTATTTTGTTACTCGGTGCATTTTATTTGACGAGCATTTTGTTACTTTCTCTTTCATCCAAATTGACGAGCATTTTATTCGTTTTGCTTCTTTACTTTCTCTTTTATTTGTTTATTTCTTTGCTTCTTGTTTCTCTTTTTCTTCTTTTTTTTTGCACTAATATTTTGCCCCTGTTCGGTCACCTCGCCAAAATCACCTTCATCTCTTCTTCTTTTTTTCACTAATCTTTTCCCCCTGTTTGGTCAGACAGGGACTACGTCAAGTGGAGAGGAGTGCTATTTCTTCGGTTCCTTTTCTCTTCGGAAATATTTTGAAAGGTTTAATATTATTGTTGTACATATCATTTTCTCGATGATTTACTTTGTGCCACTGATAATTAACAGTTTCAATGATGCTTTATGAAATCACTTACTACTCCAGGCTCACCCTCTTCATGATTAGCGTGTGATTAAAAAAAGAACTCAACCTTGGCCAGCTAATAGAGGAAACAAGCAGTAGGTTAGTAGAGAATATCATATCAATTTGTTGTACTTTCATGTTTGAACATGTTTATGATTTTGGTTTTGAGAAGCAGCATCCCTAATTCGCTGGAATTAACTCAATTAAGTTGGAAAATTATAAAGAAAATGGCAGGGTTGTTTGTTGTAATCAATTCTTTGTAAGTAACGTGACTTAGATGTAGCCACAGAGGAGAGTAGGCAGAGGATACATAATATAAATTAACATAATTATAAGCTACCATTCCATGACTTAACACAAATACAGAAAACAAAATCAACAAGGTTGAAAAAGGTTAACGTTGACTGGGATTTATGTTGACCATTAGATCATGCCCCACGTGGCTTACTTGCATGAAGTTGAAATCTGGTGTGAGGTTAGGTTTCGACAGTAGGGATTTGTTGAAAATAAGCAGACCCCTCGGCCTTGAAAGAGAGTGAATAGCAAAAATAGAGAGCCATGCGGTGAACGACATAATGACAACTCCCATTACGTATGCTCCCAAGCAATCCAATGATACCTTTCACATTAGGTACTCAATCATCCTATCCCTAGACACTTTTATAACCAGTTGGCCAGCTTTTAAAGAGTTATAACTTGATATAGATTAGTCTGCTAGTGAGGCTTCTGGTTTATCTCATTATTTTGTGGTTTTTTATCTGTTAAATGTGATTTTTTATAGTTGGCATAAGAGATAGTGGTGCTAAAATCAAGACAGAGGAAATAATTTATCTCTTGATCATTTTTAAGTTTATACAGCAAGTCATCATTTTTCTATTTGACATCATCCTATTGATTGCGTGGAATTTTTTTATCTATTGGCATAAATATTTAAAATATTATTTTCATGTACCCAGATATTTCTAAGTTGGTGAGAACTAGTTTTTACAAAATGGAAGAGGGAGAGGAAGAGCTGGATGTTGGTGACTCTTAGCTTAACACTCTATTGGATGAGGGTTTTGACAGTGTTGGTGATCTAGATGCTGCAGGTCCAGCAAAGAAAAGGAAGAAGTTCACATCACAAGTATGGAACCATTTTGATTATATTCCAGCAACCACAGATGGTGAAAAAGGCCACTGCAAGTGCAAACATTGTGGAACGACATATATATCAGACTCTAGCCATGGAACTGGTAACATAAGAAGGCATATAGATAAGTGTGTTAAAAGGGATAACAGAGATATTGGACAGTGCATGCTTTCTACTTCTAGTAACACTGTATCTGTTTGTCCTAGATTTGATTATGATAGATTTAGAGAGTTGTTGGTTCAAGCAATTATTATGCATGACTTTCCATTTCAGTTTGCTGAATTGCCAGGAATCAAGAATTTACTTTTGTTCTTGCGAGGAGATTTAAATCTAATCACTAGGAACACTGTGAAGGCTGACTGTTTGAAAATGTATCAGAAAGAGAAAGAAAGATTGCATGCTTTGTTGAAGGGAAACTCAAGTAGGGTAAGTTTAACTAGTGACTTGTGGACTTCTATAAACACGGATGGTTTTATTTGTTTGACAGCACATTTTGTGGATCGTAGTTGGCAAATCCACAAAAGAGTTTTGAATTTTAGTCATATGCCTCCTCCTCATAATGGAATTTCCTTGGCTGAAAAGATACACACTTTTTTAATAGAATGGGGCTTAGAAAAGAAGATATTTGCAATTACATTGGACAATGCATCTGCAAATGATTCATGTGTTGAGTTCTTGAGTGGTCAATTAAGGCTTAATGATGGACTTTTGTGTGCTGGAAAATTTTTCCATCTGCGTTGTTGTGCTCATGTTCTAAATTTGATTGTTCAGGATGGTTTGAAAGAGGTTGACACTTCAATTATAAAAGTGAGGGAAAGTATTAAATATGTGAGGGGTTGACAAGGTAGGAAAGAAATTTTTTTTGACTGTGTCACTCAAAGTTCGATTTTATCTAAGAAGGGTTTGAGGCAAGATGTTCCTACTAGGTGGAATTCAACATTTATCATGCTTAACAGTGCTTTGTATTATAGACGTGCTTTTGCGGATCTTAGATTGACTGATTCTAACTATAAGCATTGTCTATCTATAGAAGAATGGGAAAAGATTGAAAAGATCAACAAGTTTCTTCAAGTTTTTTTATGAAATTACTTGTATATTCTCTGACACTAAGTATGCAACCGCTAATCTGTATTTCCCCAACTTATTTAAAGCACACTTGGCATTACGCAATGCTTTGCATAGTGATGATGATTATACTAGGGAGATGGCTACAAAGATGTTCAATAAATTCAACAAGTATTGGTCCCAATATAGTACGGTCTTGGCCATAGCATGCGTTTTGGACCCTAGGTATAAGATGAATTTTATTGAATTATGTTATGGAAAGTTGTTTGATGGAACTTCTGCAATCCAAGAAACTGGAAAGGTGAATAGCCAGTTGTTCAAGTTGTTTAATGAGTATGCAAAGCATGGACCTGACCCTTCTTCAACAACACAACACACAAGAGGTGCAAGTGCAATCACTGATCCTAGCTTAGCTTCATTCTCAGAGGTTGATGATGATGTCTTAGATGTAAGTTGACGTATTATTATATCACTTTCTATTTTATTTGTTGCTTTATTTCTTTTTTCTTTTTACTTTAACTTAGCTTAATTTGTGTTCGTTTTTTTGTTTAATTTTATTAGGAATTCATGTCTTCTAATGTTGTTACTGGGCCCCTAAAGTCACAACTTGAGCTATACCTAGAGGAGCCAAGGGTTGATGCAAAGCTCAAATTAGATGTATTAGCATATTGGAAGGGTAATCAATACAGGTATCCACAAGTTGCTTTAATGGCCAGAGATATCTTTGGCATACCCATCTCTAGTGTTGCTTCTGAAAGTGCTTTCAGTGTTGGGGGAAGAGTTCTAGACCATTATAGAAGTTCTCTCTCACATGATGCAGTGGAGGCTTTAATTTGCACTAGAGATTGGCTTTATGGAGCAATTGGTAATATTTTTATCTTATTTATGGTTGTGATGATATCTTTGGCTATATAATTTTTTGCTCTAATTATTTTTATTACTTGTTTTATAATAGATGGTGAAATTGTACCTGTGGAAGATTTAACTGAGGACTTGATGAAGGACTTGATGGTGGAGGAACCCTAAAATGAACTTGATTCATAAACTAGCGTTTAATGGAATTTGTGTTTAATCTAGAATATTTATTGTATAATTTTATTTTGATGAGTTTGTACTTTGCACTAGCCATGAACTTGATTTATGTTGATTTTTTTTAGGTAGATGACAATTCATGAAATTGAACTCATCATGTTTTTTCTTTTTCTTTTTTATTTGATTTTGGTTTATTATGTATGTTATTATTATTATTATTATTATTATTATTATTTACTTTATGTGCATATTTGTGTCGCAACAAATAGATAAAAAGAGAATATAGTTATTGAGAATATTTGTGTCATTTACATAGAAGGAACACAAAATCTCATAAATCAGAAGCTAGTTTTTTTTTTTTGATTTTTTTATTGCATTTAATTTCAAAAAATCGCGTTTTTTTAAATTTTTAAATTTTGCGGGTCGTGTCGTGTCGACCCGTGACCCGCAGCGGGCCGTGTCCGGGTTCGTGTTTTTTGACCCGTTTACAAAACGTGTCGTGTCCGTGTCGTGTCAAGTTTTGTACGTGTCGACCGCGGGTCGTGTCGGGTCGACACGTATTGCCACCCCTATTTGGGCCAAAGGAATTCTCTTATTTTTATCTCTCTATCTCTTACTAAAAAAGTTGAGTCACTAGATTTCTGAGACTCTTTTCGCTTTCTCTTTCTTGCTTTTTAAGCTTCATATAGTCATAATAAATTTCTTTCGTTGACCCCTTTCTATTTACAGTACAAACATCAATATGATACCTTCAGAGTGAACCACATAAGCACATACTCGTATCCCTTCTCAAGGATTTAATCATGTTGTACCATAAGGTTTCACACATCTTAACATCTTTATGGATTCCCAACTCTAAAGTCTAACATTAATCCATTCAAATCTGATTAGTAGGGTTACATAACCACCATATCACTTGGGAATTTCAATTAGTTTACATAATCTTAATTTATTGATTTTTACAATTTCCCAAGTTACCTTGCTTTACTCTATGAACTTACATTCAAGTCATATGGATTAGGCTAATAAATTTAGCATTTAGAATCTTTCTTCATAAATTGCGTTACTTATAATTTCTATTCAGGTTTTAGCTAGCTAAATATTTCTTTTATACTCATCCTTTAAACATATCAATCTCCTCAAACTTTCTCCTATATAAGTATTATAATCATCACTTATGATAATCTCACTACTAAAGATTTAATTATAATCCTACAGCAGTTATTCACACTTGACTTGACATTATAACATGTCATAAGATCATCTCTTAAACATACTCTATCATCTATATGATACTTTATATCTCAGGGAATTTTTAGAGTGTATTCTGGTGTTTAGCATGATTCTATAATCATCATACTAAAGAATGAGTCGGCCAAACTCATACTCATTATTTAGCAATGCGTTATCATGTCAAACACTAGGAACCACTACAAAATAACCTTTCTCAATCTATCTTACTAGGTTTTTCCCTAGGAACCGATTTAATACTATAAAATGTAATATCATGTTCCGATCCAGTTTGTTATCATTACGTATGATATTAAACTTAGTTACAATCAGAACAATTGACTTTAAATATGGATCAACTTTTCTTTTCTATTAATAAATGCTTTCTTATTTAAAACACTTTTCGTAATTCAAATAACTCAAAAACTATAATTATAACTCATACATTGTGCGAAAAACTTAAATTTTATTTAAATATATCATACATTGCTTAAAAGCATCTACCATGTAGCTCCCATAAGCCAACATAGTGTAAAAGCAAGTATTTGAGTTTTTGGTCAGAAGCAGTAATTGAACTCTTTGCCAAAGCGTTTTAACACCTTGTTGAGTGTTTTAACACCCGAACACAGTAGCTGAATTCGTTGCTAGCACGTTAAAACCTTCTCTAGAGCATTTCAACGCTTAAGGGCAGTGGCACACACCTGTAATTGCCTGTTTTGAGTGTTTTAACGCCCGATTGAGTGTTTTAATGCTCAAGAATAGCAACAACATGATTCCCTTGATATTGAGTGTCTCTTTTAAAGAACTCTTCATTTCTTATGGTACCTAATTGTCATGGAATGGAAACCTTATGACCATCAAACATGGGTGCACTTACATCCTTTTCCATACATCCTTATATTCACATTTCTTGGATTACAAGCTATTGCTCATTTCTTTTCTTAAATTTCAAGTTATCTATCTAACTCATTTCTACATACATTCTCATATTCATTTTAACTTACCTATTCCTTCAAGTAAGTTACCTAGTCCCTTTTGACATAGGCTCTCATACATATTCTCAACATGCACATATTCTTACAAAATGAATATTGCATCAACTCTCATGAGCATTTAAAATGTCTTCAAGTCTCATGGCTATTACGTAACATGGAACTTAACACTTTACATCATTATGATCAATATTCTTACACAATTTTACATCATAAAAGATATAAAAGAGCTATGATCAGAATCTAAGTTGCTCTCTAATCTCAAATACATACATCAGAATGGAGTTCCTTTCAAATATCAAATATATACTTCTCGTGTTCTTCTTGAAATATGATTACAAGCATACAAACAACAAAAGTAATCAACATCAGCATGATGCGATAAAATACATCATATCTTAGCTATTTCCAAGAGATACTCCCTCTCAATCATTGGAGGTACCTGAAAGGTGGATCCCTAAAATGCGGGGAGAGATAAAATCTCAGTAAACTAAGGGTCCTTGGAGGATCACTCTGTAAGGACCTGTGATGGGACGAAAAATCGTTCCCATCTAAGCCCATTTTGATGGCGAAATACCATCTGTTCCCTCCACTGATGAGCAACTTTAGCATTAAAAGCACGTGATTAATATCTTTTTGACAAAAATACAGTGGGGAACAGAAGGTGACGTAAGCCCTTAGAAAATATATAAAAAGGGGAACTGATTGAGAACATTAAATTCACCTGCTTCAATCACTCAATCTCTCTGACCACTTTTCAAGAAACGTTGAAAAAGTTTCCATAAAGCAGAAGTGGTGCAGCTATTCAGCAAAGGAAAACGTGGGCAGCAGAGAATAAAGGGTTCCTATTGGCCAAAGAGGAAAGCAAGGCATATGTATGGTCAGAAGGAAAGACAAATCTCAAACAACTTCTGTCCCATCCATCCACTTTGCACCCTTCGAAGCACTGTACATGCCGCCTCTTCTAAGCAGACAAGAGAACAAATCCAAGAGAATTACAACTTTACCATCAACTCTTCTCCTATAAATAGGACGTCCCAGCACGAAGACATCCATCGAATTCTTGAGGAATCGAATTCCTTAAAAAGAGATTACTTAGTAGTATTTAGTTAATTTGTAGTTTAATTTTGTATAGTGGTAGCTATAGTTAAGTGACAACACTTCTCCTTTATTCTGTAACATTCACTTGAGACTTTTCACGAGCATCAACTATCTTCTCCACTTTATATTTTGTTGTAATCTTTCTTGTTTCATTTCAATATAAGTATTTCTTCTCTCCTTTCCACTCGTTATCTCTGAACTGAATCTCGAGTCTATGGGACTTCAGTTTAGTATAATTATGTTTAAAGTAACAGCCATGGGCTAAACTATCTGTGGAACAGATAAGCTTCAAATTTCTTAAAGAATTGTTTTCAAAACTCTTGTACTGAAACTTTTTGTATTTCTCTGGCTAAGTAAGCTATATTTATTGTGTATCAATGGAAATTGAACACATACTGAGAAAGGAACTTCCTTAAGGAAGGGATTTCAGACAACTTAGCCAGTGGGGGAAGGTAGTGTTTTGGCAACGACACTATTGGTTACCTTAGGAATAAGGGGCCACTTCGTCTATTTTAAGGTTTTGTACCAAGTATCTGTTGGAGTCAAGGGAGCCATAGGAATGTGGAAACTTGTGAGCCATCTAGTCCATGAGCTGAGGAATCAGAGTTGGCAGTTAAGAAACTGGGACAAAGCCAAAAAGTGCTAAGTCTTGAGCAGAGAAAATAACTATTTAAGAATGGAGCAGTAAATCCGTTCCTTGTGTTAAAATTGTTTTAAAACCATCCACCTTGTTGTCTCTTGAGTATAGTTATTACTATGTTATTTTTAATCTATTCAACCATTGTATCTATCAACCTCCAATGACTATTGACGTGCCTTCTCTCATCAAGAAGGATCACATATATAACGACGCGAGGAGTTGTTTGCCATCAGACCGAACTTATTGTTCTTAAGGAACATTGTCAAGGCAGTAGGGAACGTTTGACCAGACAGTTCAATCACTAACTTTTCTTCTTATTTTCATTCTTTATAAAATAGTTTAAGGCATTATTTAGAGTTCTATCCTTGTGGGAACGATAATCTGGGCATTAATACACCCATTATTACTTGATGCGTGCATTTGCGCACTTGGGTTGGAAGTAAGGGAACAAATCTGTTTTCTCTTGCTAATTGAGAATAGAGGAACGTTCTCCATCAGAATATATATTTTTTCACCAACATCAAACCACCCAACAACCCGCATCGCTAAATTAGGAAATTAATGAGTTAATTATGATTTTGAAAATATTCCATAATTGATATAGGATAATTAAGAGGAAATTATAATAATGAATAATAAGTCTCTTTTCAGAAGAAAAGTGTAAACGCCGGGTATTTTGCGATATGAATGGATGTTGGCGAAGTAACTCGAAAAATAGAAATAAAAATATTAATATTCCTAGAAAAATACCTAAGTTAAGAATATCAAATTTTGGATGAAAATAATTAGCAGTGATGTCAGAACTAATACCGACTATTTCGCAGTATAAAAGGGTACCGACAAAGTGGCCTGGAAAATTAATGTAAAAATATGAATAATCCTAATAAAATGACTAGGTTAAGAATACAAAGTTTGGTACAAAAAAGATCAATAGAGCTATTAAAACTAATATTGTTGATTAGTGGATAAACTTATATAAATAGCAAATCAATACATTCAGACAATTCATAATATATAATATATCAAATTATAGAACTTATACTAGCACATACAAGATATCAAAGAAGCAATTAAAATGCTAGAAATAAAGAGTTTAGAGTTTAGAGAATTGCTAACACAATATATCCTTGTTCGGTCACCACCACTTGTGACCTACGTCCAGACTGAAGCTGCTCGATCAACTCTTTCACTAATGGTCAAGCTTCACGGGTGCTTGACAAACCTTTACAATCTTCCAAGATTTCGGGTTCTTGGATACCTTTCAATCTCCAAGTTTACGGGTACTTGGTAACCTTACAATTGACTCCAAATTTACTTAGGTATTTGGCTACCTCTCAAATAATGGGTCTCACAACCCTTTCAACTCAAGAATACAAGAAGGGGAATATTAGGAAATGAATATACACTCTCAAAGTGTGGATATACAACTTGAAGCACTATGGGTATATGGATTTTCAAGATATGAGCTCAAATATATTTGATCCTTGAAAGATATGAAAGAATATGCAAATGATAGTGTAGAAGCTCTCAAATCATCCTTAAGATGTGTAGGAATAGTGATCTCTACGTTCTAGGGTCATAAGGAATGTATTTATAGTGTTTCCATTGAAAACTAGCAGTTTATAGCCGTTTATGATCGTTTTATGCATTCTGCCCAGTAACTATTCGAATACTTTTCGTGTGGTATTCGAATACTTCATTTATAGCCGTTTATGGCCGTTATAGGCCTTCTGCCCAGCAAGTATTCGAATACTTTTCGTGTGGTATTCAAATACTTAAAAAGGTATTCGAATACTTTATTGACAGCAAGAACACTGTTTCGTATTTTGGACATAAATTGAGTTATATTTGTCGGATTGATGTGATCTTGGTTTCATTAGAAAGATAAAAGAAATATATACAACTTTTGTGAAGAACACAAGATCCAAATCCATCATCTTAGGTACGAAAAGTTGTGTGGAAGGCAGCAGTAAAATTAAGCAACATATTTTTGGTTCAAATGTGTTCTAGCTTGCTTCCAACCACTTTTTGTGAAAGATCTTGACTTGATAAATATGTTTTGAAGTTATAAAATATGTCAAGGATATTTTCCTTGGATTTTTCAAATTTCTTTCAAGTATATAAAGATTATGATTATGCAATTTGAAAAACACGTTTACTTTGAGAAAAACTTTGAGCTCATGCAATGTAATCTACCATATACCCTCACATATATTCTAAGTCCTAAAGATATATTCCAAATATGATTTTAGACTTAGCTATATGTCTTGTGTCTTGGATCCTTACTTGAACTTGATGTGTCGACTTGTTGAATATGACAATGTTTGGCACTTTGTTGGTTTTGATCATTTTTCACCATAGTTATGATATTGAGATTCTCTTAGATGTTGTCCATGGTTAGTTGTCTTTGATCTTGGTGTTGCTCTTCTAATTATTTCTTGTTGCTCTTAATCCAATGATCTTGCCACTTTGATATGACATCACTCTTCTTGTGTGGCTACATCATACATCTTCAATATCCACATATGGTTGATGCTTTTTGCTCTTGATTAAAACATACCTTGTATCTACAATCTCCCCCTTTTTGATGATGACAAACTTAAAATTGAGAAAGAGTTAGTATAGCAAATATTCTCAAATAATGTATATCATACTCCCCCTCAATTTATGAATGGTTCCAAAACATTATAATTATGCAAGTTAAGCATTACAAACTAAGATATATGTATTTGGTGGAAGAATATAGTTTTCTCAATTTTAATATTTTTCTCCCCCTTTGGCAACATCAAAAAGCATAAACCAAGATAAGCACGCAAACTTGTGAGCAATAAAATTTCATTTCTCAATACTTGTTATTTAGCAACAAAACAATAATGTCAAAGCAACTATGAAAGCTCCCCCTTAATCCATGAATGGTTTCAAAGATAAAAGTGTGAGTATAACACCTCACAATTTTAAATCAAGTAATTAAAATATTAAGTGAGCAATCAAGTGATGAATTAGTGAAAATCCTAAAGATTAGGCCAGAATACAAAGAAAGGGCAAAACGGTAATTAGCCAACACACAACTCTAAGAAGATAAAAATTGAGTAAAAGGTCTCAGATGGTAAAAATAACCCTGGAAATGGGTTCAGAACGAAAAATTGAGTGGATAGGCAAGTTTCAGAAAAATCAGTGAATAGTGTTTTTCGCGGGTAAAAATACCGCGTTACAATTGCACCGTAAAATGTGCCAGTGGAATTTTGAGCTCTAGGTTTCAAATATGAGTTAAAAATGGTCTAATGATTTAGGAAATATGATTTCTTATAATATTCGATGAAATTAAGACAGTTTGGGGAAGCGTGCCAATGGCGCGCGTAATAGCTTAAAACAGTGTTTTCTCCGAACGAATGGAGGACTCTTAATTCATCTGATCAAGCATAATTAAAGGAGAATAATTAATGTTAAAAATTAGAGTTTCTAAATAGGTTTTGAATTTACGGACGTTTAGTGAAAGTTGGGACGCGTTTTAAATCGCGTGAGGTGGCGTGGGACCCACCCCACTTAAAATTCACTTAAAACACCTCATCAAAGTACTATTCATCACCTCCTTCACCCCTCCTTCAGCCAAAAACCGAGCCCCCCTCCTTCTTTCTCCAAGTTTTCTTTCAAATTTTTCTTCTCACCTAAATCACTCAAATCCTAACCAAATTCAACAAAGTTTAACTTGAAATTTGTTGGAAATTGCCTTCTAAAGTCATTGGTGCTATCCTTGAGTCGTGAAAGTGGCTGGATTTTGAGATCCTCCCCCTCAAAGGCCGCGGCTCACTTGTGGAATTTTGTGTTCACGGAGCTTTGTAATGCTCCAATGGTGGAGTAAACCTAGGAGGAGTCATTTGCCTTGCATTTGGGTGAGTTATTTCAACATTTCAATGGTTGATTGGTGAATTGTGTTTATGAACCCTAAAGAGGGATTTTATGATGTGTTGTGTTAGAGAGCTCAAATGGAAAATGTCTATTAGATGATAATGCCTTAAAATGATGTAGTAATGCTAGAAATGCAATGAAAATTTTAAGTGAAATGTGATGATTTTTAACTTAGAAAAATTGATGATCATGATTTTGGACTTGTGAATTTTGGTGTTGAGACTTGTTTGATGAATGGTGGCATGATGGTATGATGATATAATAGGTTGTGTGAAGGTTGGAATGATTAAAATTGAATGGAAATTCCTTGGAATGCCATAGGGGAAAATTCGATTCTTTGAGGAAAAATTGAGGAATTAATGTTGAAAAATGATTTGGATGATGATTTTGTAGTTATATGGTGCTTAGAAGGGTTGTGTTGTGATTGGAGAGTGTTTGAATCAATGGGAAAAGTGAATTGTGTTTAGAGACCTAAATGAGCCCAGAATGAAATATTTCGCAAAACGATGCGTAAATGTCGAAAAACGGAAAAACGACGATTGAACTAGCCTCTAAGCAACCTAAGGGAGTGTTATAAAATGAGAAATAAAATTTAGAAAAATAAATCTCAAATTTACACCTACATGGCCGAACCTCCAAGGGGAAAAAGGGTGATTTGGCGATTTTCGCGTTTTGATGTAATTCGACGCGAAAATGACGAACCGGCACTTGAACTGGCCTATTGACAACCTAATGAGACGTAACAAAATGAGAAAGAAAATTAAGAAAAATAAATCTCAAATTTACACTTCAATGGCCGAACCATCAAGGGAGGATGGGGAGGATTTTTGTGATTTTGCATTTTGATACTATTTGACGAGTACTGATGGATGTACGTTATTGTATAGGTTGCCGTACGTCGACCTGAATCCCGAATCTTGAATCTGGGAGTTGCCCTTGGTCCTGGACCAAGTTGATTGAGGTATGTAATTGATTCAATGCATGTATAATTGTAAATTAGCATGTATTGTTTGAATTATAAGAGATTGGGAATGTCCTCTGTGTAGGCATTCTGCTGTGTACCAAGTTGAGGGATAACCTGCTGCGGAGCTTGTGGAAACACGATTTAAGGTAACCTCTTGGTACTGGGGCTTGTTCCCCTTTTCTGTTCCACCTTGCCAGTTGATGGCAATGGTAGGAAGTGTGTATGAATAGTATAGAACACATGAGCATGCATGCATTATTGCTATGGGTACTTATGTACCGAGTCTCTGGCCAGTAGACAGTTTTATTAGCCTTCGGGCATTTTCGGACTTCCGCTGGATAGGTCTCCAGGAGGGAGTTCCAGTTGACTGCGTGTCATGGTGTGTGATCCGGGTAGGAGCACACTAGGAATGTCTTTGGCGTTTTGGTTGGTTTGGGCACCATGGTTGTGGTTTCTGTGAACACCCCTTGGATGATACCCGTAGGCTTATATATGCCCAGGGCGTACGTGGAATTGGGGTTACCATCCCGTATCGTCGTATTTTGTTTTCTTTATATTCCCCATTCTCTAAATCCCTTGCTATATCCCGTTTTCAAAGTCGTTGTTGTATTCTATTGATATGCATCGAAGTGAACCATTAGGTGGAGTTTTCTCCAGAACCTCTTGGTTACTGAGATATATTCGTATATCTCACCCCGTCTCGGGGCATCTATTTCAGGAGGTAGCAGTGGAGCAGGAGCCTCGGGCAAGAGGCCCGCAGAGTGAGCGGTGGAGCGCTTCATATTTTGCATTTTGTTGGCCGTGTGGCCTAGGCTAGACTTAGGGCATGAACATGTCATTTGTATTTACTAGTAGCTTCATTAGCATCTTGTTCATGCCATTTTGCCTAAGTCTAGTAGTGATGTATTTGGTTATGTTGTCTTTTAAATTAAGTTGAAATTTTAGAAGAATGTAATTTGAAGTTTTAGTTTCAAGTTGTAATTTGTAAAGCCATATTGTAATAGTATTGATGCATGTCTATTTATGATGGAAGGGCCTTAGGCCTATTTTAGGTTATGATAATATGTATGATGGAAATATGCATGAAAAAGGTGTTAGTGATTGCAACTACTTAAGAATGATTAATATGGACTCTATGTTTAATAACTATAAACTGGATTGGGTTGTAAGTGCCCCAAGGCGTTGTTGGTCCTTGTGTGTGCCACCCATTGGATTATTACTGTATTGTCATGTGTTTATTAGGTACATTTGAGGTTTAAATGATCTTTTACAAATTTGGGATTATTGGAAAAACAAAGGAAACTCTGGCGAATTTTCTGTAAAATTGGCAGATTTTAGGCGAATTTCGGGAGAGCATATCTCCCTCCATAGAGGTCCCCTAGGGACGTTCCATACGCCATTTTGAAGGTTGGGATGTCCTCTACCTTGTGTCAAAATTTGAGGAAATTCTGGGTTGATCTTTGGCCCGAAAAAAATAGAGAAACATGGACTTCCCATGTGCCCCTGCACCTGAGGCAGATTCTGGACCGGATTTGGGAAATTAATTCCTGCTTCGTTTCTCAGTCAAATTGAGCGTGTGATATATCAAAATTAATTTTGAGATGTCTAGTTTGTAGGATAAAAATTTGAGAGTAAATGGTTGAGTGGATTGAGTGCAGTAATTCGAGCAATGTGAGTGGTTTGGAGCTGTTTTTGGGGTTGTTTGGGCTAATTGCTTATCCAACTTCAAACGGCGATAACCGGAGCAAATGAGCTCCGAATTGAGCGTGTGATAGCTTGTTAAAAAGGGAATTAAGTAATACAACAATATAATCTGAGAAGAAGGGTTGGTTGCGATCGGTTTGGTCGCAGAAAAATTTAGAGTGAAACATGTTCGAATTGGTAAAAACGTAATGTTGGAAATAGGCTAAGTTAGTTTATGGGAACTCCTTAGTAACTTATAATAAATGGTGTAAGTTATAAAAATAGTTTAAATAAGTCTTCCGCAAGAGTTTACGGTTACCGTCACAGCTTTTAATTATTACGCCTTTTTATGATTTAAATGCTCGTGTAATAGTCGAAAAAAATTTATTCTCGTTTTTATAAATAAACTGCTGTGATTGTAACTGCGCTTAATATCATAATTAATGTTAACAATACCGGTACGTAACGGGCTGTTACATTTTATGGTATCAGAGCAGTTTTGTGAGGGAACTTTGATAATGTATTACTGTATCTTGTGTTGCATAGCTATCTGTGAACTATTTATGATTAATGTATATGTGATTCCTCAGTGTGGGTCTGATCAGCTCATTCCTTTGTGTTACATGTACAGATATCATGAGCAGGGCACGGGGTCGCCGTGGAGCTAGAGGTGCAGGTCATTTAGTAGCACCAGATCCTATTACTGCAGTTCTGAATGCTCTGCAGGAAGAGATTGCTGCCAATAGAACTATGACCGAGACCCTGATGAAAAATAATCAGGATATGATGCATGCCTTCATGAATGAGATGAGGGAGGACAGGGCTCGGCACAGGAGGGATGATTCTCCTCCACATACGGCTACGGATACTGCCACCCGTACGCCATCTGTTACTCCTCAGCATGAGGGGAGTGGGGCTAGTCATCATTCGACAGAGGCTAGTCATCACACTACTGATCCCACCTATGTTCCAGATCCTTCTGTGGATCCTTCTGTGGTTGCTCAGTCTGCTGGGATTGCTGGGCAAGTGTTTGCAGGTACTAATGAGCAGAGGCTCATCTCTTTTAGAAAGCACAAGCCGCCATCATTTCAGGGGTCAAGGGACCCGAAGGTAGTGACTACTTGGTTGAGGGGTATGGATAAAATCTTTCAGGTTATGGAGTGTCAGGATCCCCAGAGGCTGTTGTATTTTGTTTATATGCTCGAGGGAGATGTCCACGAGTGGTGGTACACTGCATCTCAGCCTTTCATTATTCAAGGGGAAGAGATTACATGGGCTTTATTTGAGAGGTTGTTTCATGAGGAATATTTTCCCCGAGATGTTCGGGAGGCTAAACAGGGTGAATTTGAAAAGTTGGTACAGGGTACCATGACTATTGATGCCTATGTGGCAAGGTTTAATGAATTGGTGAAATTTGCCAATTATGGGGGTGTGATGCCTACCCCTGAGTTTCTTTCTGTTAAATTTCAGAGGGGTTTGAATGAGAAAATTGCAAAGAGAATGTCTAATACTGCTGTGAGAAACTTTGCAGATCTTGTGACTCAGTGTAAACGGGTTGAAAGTGTTTATAATAGGTATCCAAAATCTGGTTCTTCGAGGACATCTGCTCCTCCCGGCAATAACAACAGAGGTGGCTACCATCAAAACAATAATAGAGGAAGGGGGTTGCAAGTAAGACAGCCCCTAGGTCGGTTTAAAAAGGGTGGTGGTCAGAGAAGTGGGAATAATGACAGAAATTCTGCTCCTCGTTGTGATAAGTGTAAGAGGTTTCATCAAGGGCCTTGTACTGTTAATCAGGTGACTTGTTTCAGGTGTGGAAAGGTTGGGCATTATGCCAACAATTGTCAGAGCAATACTGGGCAGGCTGCGAATCTGCAGACCTTGCCAGCTGCACCTACAGTTGGGCGTGTTTATACTACTAATGCACAGCAGACGGCGAAGGCGCCGAATCTGGTAAAAGGTACAATTTTCATTTCTAATATTGATTTATCTGTTTTATTTGATTCTGGAGCTACGCACTCGTTCGTGGCGGAATATGTGGCTAAGGGGTTGGGATTAAAAGTATCACGGATGATTCCCCCTATGCGTATTACTACGGCTACAGGAGAGGTTAGTGATTCCTCCTTCATTTGCAAAGAAGTCGGGTTTGTCTACGAAGGCAGGGGTTACACTATTGACTTAATTATATTGCCCCTGGCCTCTGTTAATTTGATATTGGGCATGGATTGGTTATCTCAAAACTGTGCAATGATTGATTGCTGTGGCAAGAGGTTGATATTGTCTCATGAGAAGCCCTCGGTTACTCCGTCTCCCTTTTTATCTATGTGCAATGCTATTAAAGCCTTGAAGGCTGGGGATCAGGGTTATATTTTCTTGGGTGGTCTAGTGGGTGGCAAGGAGATTGAAATTTCTACGATTCCGGTGGTTAATGAGTTTGCGGATGTATTCCCTGATAAGATACCGGAATTTCCACCTGAGAGAGAGATTGAATTTTCTATTGAATTGTTGCCCGGTGTGGGGCCTATTTCATTGGCTCCATACCGGATGGCGCCACTTGAGTTAGCTGAGTTGAAGAAACATATAGAGGAATTGTCTGCAAAGGATTTTATTAGGCCGAGTGTGTCCCCGTGGGGAGCACCAGTGATCTTTGTGAAAAAGAAGGATGGAAGCATGCGATTGTGTACTGATTACCGGAAATTGAATAAAGTGACGGTTAAGAACAGGTACCTATTGCCGCGTATTGATGACTTGATGGATCAGTTGAGGGGTGCATGCGTGTTTTCAAAGATTGATCTCCGGTCCGGATACCATCAGATTCGGATTAGGCCGGGGGATGTGCCTAAAACGGCTTTTCGTTCTAGATATGGACACTACGAGTATCAGGTGATTCCTTTTGGGCTTACAAATGCCCCGGCAGTGTTCATGGACTACATGAATCGTATTTTTAAACCGTATTTGGATCAGTTTGTGATCGTGTTTATCGACGACATCTTGATATACTCTAAGAACAGAGAGGAGCATAGTGAGCATTTGAGGACTGTGTTACAGGTGTTAAAGGATAAAAAGTTGTATGCGAAGCCTCAAAGTGTGAATTCTGGTTATCTGAGATACAGTTTCTGGGTCATGTTATTTCTGAGAGGGGTGTTGCTGTTGACCCAAATAAAATTGATGCTATTAAGTACTGGGAACGACCAAAAACTGTTACTGAAATCCGCAGCTTTCTGGGTCTTGCTGGTTATTATCGGAGGTTTATTGAGGGGTTTTCTACAATGGTACTGCCATTGACCCGATTGACCCGAAAGGATACTCCTTTTGTGTGGACTCAGGAATGTGAGAGTTGTTTTCTGAGCCTTAAAGAGAAATTGACTACTGCTCCTGTGTTGACCCTCCCCGATCCAGAAGGTGAGTTTGAATTATATTGTGATGCTTCCAAGAAAGGTTTGGGGTGTGTGTTGATGCAAGAAAGGAGAGTTGTTGCTTATGCTTCGAGGCAGTTGAGGCCTCATGAAGAGAATTATCCGACACACGATTTGGAGCTTGCTGCCATAGTATTTGCCTTGAAAATTTGGAGGCATTTTCTGTATGGGATGAAATTTGCTGTGTTCAGTGATCACAAGAGTCTAAAGTATTTGTTTGATCAGAAAGAGCTGAACATGAGACAACGGAGGTGGGTTGAATTTCTAAAAGATTATGATTTTGAGTTGAAATACCATCCGGGTAAGGCTAATGTGGTAGCAGATGCATTGAGTAGGAAGTCTGTCAGTGTATCCCAGTTGATGTTGTGGGATAATGAATTAATTGAGCAATTCCGTGACTTGAAACTGACAGATGTCTTTATTGGGAGTGTGGATGAATTCTGGACTACACGGGTTACAGATGGGTTGCATGAGAGTTGTCGGGTGGAAAATAAATTATATGAGAAGATTAAAGAAACACAGATACGGAACGACAGTGTCAAATATTTGAAAGGGCAGAGTGGAATATCTGTGAATGAGCAGGGATTGTTATTGTATCAGGGCAGAATTGTAGTGCCCAAGGAGTTAGCAGGAGAGGTAATGGTTGAGGCCCATAAGGGTCAGTTTGCTGTACACCCGGGTGCCACAAAAATGTATCAAGATCTGAAAGTTAAGTTCTGGTGGCCTGGGATGAAGAAGGATGTGGCTGAATATGTGTCAAAGTGCTTGATTTGTCAGAAGGTTAAAATAGAACATCAGAAACCGGCAGGGTTACTTCAGCCGTTAGATATACCAGAGTGGAAATGGGAGAGCATCTCCATGGATTTTGTTGTTGGTTTGCCTCGGACTCAGGCTGGTCATGATTCGATTTGGGTTATAGTGGACAGACTTACGAAGTCTGCACATTTTCTTCCAGTGCGAGTGGACTTCTCTACGGAGAAATTAGCAAAGTTATATGTGAAGGAGATTGTAAGGCTCCATGGAATACCGGTTAGCATTGTTAGTGACCGGGACCCGAAATTTACTTCTCGATTTTGGGGAGCCTTGCAGCAGGCTTTTGGCACTCAGCTTCGGCTGAGCACTGCGTATCACCCGCAGACTGATGGTCAGACTGAGAGGACCATACAGACACTTGAGGATATGTTGAGAGCTTGCACACTGGAGCAGGGCACTGCTTGGGACATATATTTATCACTGGTGGAATTCTCTTATAATAATAGTTTTCACTCCAGTCTGGGCATGGCACCTTATGAGGCTTTGTATGGGCGTAGATGTCGTACTCCTACTTGTTGGACAGAGGTAGGTGATAAAGAGAGGTTTGGGCCGGACTTTGTGCAAGAAACCACGGCACAGATTGAAATGATCAGGGAAAAACTTAAACAGGCACAGAATCGGCAGAAAAGTTATTATGATAATAGACACAGACCGCTGGAATTTGAAGAAGGCAGTCATGTTTTTGTGCGGTTATCTCCAGTTACCGGTGTTGGACGTGCATTGGGAGTGAGGAAGCTGAGTCCTCGTTTTATTGGGCCATATCAAATAATGAAAAGAGTAGGACCAGTGGCCTATCAGCTTGCCTTGCCCCCACAGTTGTCAAATCTACACGATGTTTTTCATGTATCACAGCTGCGGCGTTATATTCCGGATGAATCACATGTGGTGATACCGGACGATATTGAAATCAGAGAGAATTTGAAAGTTCCTATAGGCCCTGTTGAGGTCCTTGACCGCAGTGAAAAGAAGCTTAGAAGCAAAGTTATTCCAATGCTTAAAGTTCAATGGGAAGGACGTACACCTGAGGAGGCTACTTAGGAGCAGGAGGATGAGATTCTCCGGCTATATCCTGAGTTAGCGGACAGGTATGATTTAATTTTGCGGACAAAATTCTAAAAAGTTGGGGTGAGTATAACACCTCACAATTTTAAATCAAGTAATTAAAATATTAAGTGAGCAATCAAGTGATGAATTAGTGAAAATCCTAAAGATTAGGCCAAAATACAAAGAAAGGGCAAAACGGTAATTAGCCAACACGCAACCCTAGGAAGATAAAAATTGAGTAGAAGGTCTCAGATGGTAAAAATAACCCTGGAAATGGGTTCAGAACGAAAAATTGAGTGGATAGGCAAGTTTCAGAAAAATCAGTGAATAGTGTTTTTCGCGGGTAAAAATATCGCGTTACGATTGCACCGTAAAATGTGCCAGTGGAATTTTGAGCTCTAGGTTTCAAATATGAGTTAAAAATGGTCTAATGAGTTAGGAAATATGATTTCTTATAATATTCGATGAAATTAAGACAGTTTGGGGAAGCGTGCCAATGGCGCGCGTAATAGCTTAAAACAGTGTTTTCTCCGAACGAATGGAGGACTCTTAATTCATCTGATCAAGCATAATTAAAGGAGAATAGTTAATGTTAAAAATTAGAGTTTCTAAATAGGTTTTGAATTTACGGACGTTTAGTGAAAGTTGGGACGCGTTTTAAATCGCGTGAGGTGGCGTGGGACCCACCCCACTTAAAATTCACTTAAAACACCTCATCAAAGTACTATTCATCACCTCCTTCACCCCTCCTTCAGCCAAAAACCGAGCCCCCCTCCTTCTTTCTCCAAGTTTTCTTTCAAATTTTTCTTCTCACCTAAATCACTCAAATCCTAACCAAATTCAACAAAGTTTAACTTGAAATTTGTTGGAAATTGCCTTCTAAAGCCATTGGTGCTATCCTTGAGTCGTGAAAGTGGCTGGATTTTGAGATCCTCCCCCTCAAAGGCCGCGGCTCACTTGTGGAATTTTGTGTTCATGGAGCTTTGGAATGCTCCAATGGTGGAGTATACCTAGGAGGAGTCATTTGCCTTGCATTTGGGTGAGTTATTTCAACATTTCAATGGTTGATTGGTGAATTGTGTTTATGAACCCTAAAGAGGGATTTTATGATGTGTTGTGTTAGAGAGCTCAAATGGAAAATGTCTATTAGATGATAATGCCTTAAAATGATGTAGTAATGCTAGAAATGCAATGAAAATTTTAAGTGAAATGTGATGATTTTTAACTTAGAAAAATTGATGATCATGATTTTGGACTTGTGAATTTTGGTGTTGAGACTTGTTTGATGAATGGTGGCATGATGGTATGATGATATAATAGGTTGTGTGAAGTTTGGAATGATTAAAATTGAATGGAAATTCCTTGGAATGCCATAGGGGAAAATTCGATTCTTTGAGGAAAAATTGAGGAATTAATGTTGAAAAATGATTTGGATGATGATTTGTGTAGTTATATGGTGCTTAGATGGGTTGTGTTGTGATTGGAGAGTGTTTGAATCAATGGGAAAAGTGAATTGTGTTTAGAGACCTAAATGAAAATGAAATATTTCGCAAAACGATGCGTAAATGTCGAAAAACGGAAAAACGACGATTGAACTAGCCTCAAAACAACCTAAGGGAGTGTTATAAAATGAGAAAGAAAATTTAGAAAAATAAATCTCAAATTTACACCTACATGGCCGAACCTCCAAGGGAAAAAGGCGTGATTTGGCGATTTTCGCGTTTTGATGTAATTCGACGCGAAAATGACGAACCGGCACTTGAACTGGCCTATTGACAACCTAATGAGACGTAACAAAATGAGAAAGAAAATGTAGAAAAATAAATCTCAAATTTACACTTCAATGGCCGAACCATCAAGGGAGGATGGGGAGGATTTTTGTGATTCTGCGTTTTGATACTATTTGACGAGTACTGATGGATGTACATTATTGTATAGGTTGCCGTACGTCGACCTGAATCCCGAATCTTGAATCAGTGAGTTACCCTTGGTCCGGGACCAAGTGGATTGAGGTAAGAAATTGGTTCATTGCATGTGTAATTATAAATTAACATGTATTGGTTGAACTGAGAGTGATTGGGAATGTCCTCTGTGTAGGCATTCCGCTGTGTACCGAGTTGAGGGATAAGCTGCTGCGGAGCTTGTGGAAACACGATTTAAGGTAACCTCTTGGTACTGGGGCTTGTTCCCCTTTTCTGTTCCACCTTGCCAGTTGATGGCAACGGTAGGAAGTGTGTATGAATAGTATAGAACACATGAGCATGCATGCATTATTGCTATGGGTACTGCGGTACTGAGTCTCTGGCCAGTAGACAGTTTTATTAGCCTTCGGGCATTTTCGGACTTCCGCTGGATAGGTCTCCAAGAGGGAGTTCCAGTTGACTGCGTGTCATGGTGTGTGATCCGGGTAGGAGCACACTAGGAATGTCTTTGGCGTTTTGGTTGGTTTGGGCATCATGGTTGTGGTTTCTGTGAACACACCTTGGATGATACCCATAGGCTTATATATGCCGAGGGCGTACGTGGAATTGGGGTTACCATCCCGTATCGTCGTATTTTGTTTTCTTTATATTCCTCATTCTCTAAATCCCTTGCTATATCCCGTTTTCAAAGTGGTTGTTGTATTCTATTGATATGCATCGAAGTGAACCATTGGGTGGAGTTTTCACCAGAACCTCTTGGTTACTGAGATATATTCGTATATCTCACCCCGTCTCGGGGCATTTATTTCAGGAGGTAGCAGTGGAGCAGGAGCCTCGGGCAAGAGGCCCGCAGAGTGAGCGGTGGAGGGCTTCTTATTTTGCATTTTGTTAGCCGTGTGGCCTAGGCTAGACTTAGGGCATGAACATGTCATTTGTATTTATTAGTAGCTTCATTAGCATCTTGTTCATGCCATTTTGCCTAAGTCTAGTAGTGATGTATTTGGTTATGTTGTCTTTTAAATTAAGTTGAAATTTTATAAAAATGTAATTTGAAGTTTTAGTTTCAAGTTGTAATTTGTAAAGCCATATTGTAATAGTATTGATGCATGTCTAATTATGATGGAAGGGCCTTAGGCCTATTTTAGGTTATGATAATATGTATGATGGAAATATGCATGAAAAAGGTGTTAGTGATTGCAACTACTTAAGAATGATTAATATGGACTCTATGTTTAATAACTATAAACTGGATTGGGTTGTAAGTGCCCCAAGGCGTTGTTGGTCCTTGTGTGTGCCACCCATTGGATTATTACTGTATTATCATGTGTTTATTAGGTACATTTGAGGTTTAAATGATCTTTTACAAATTTGGGATTATTGGAAAAACAAAGGAAACTCTGGCGAATTTTCTGTAGAATTGGCAGATTTTAGGCGAACTTCAGGAGAGCATATCTCCCTCCATAGAGGTCCCCTAGGGACGTGCCATACGCCATTTTGAAGATTGAGATGTCCTCTACATTGTGTCAAAATTTAAGGAAAATATGGGTTGATCTTCGGCCTGAAAAATATAGAGAAACGCGGACTGCTCATGTGCCACTGCACCTGAGGCAGATTCTGGACCGGATTTGGGAAATTAATTCTCGCTTTGTTTCTCAGTCAAATTAAGCGTGTGATATATCAAAATGAATTTTGAGATGTCTAGTTTGTAGGATAAAAATTTGAGAGAAAATGGTTGAGTGGATTGAGTGCAGTAATTCGAGAAATGTGAGTGGTTTGGGGCTGTTTTTGGGGTTGTTTGGGCTAATTGCTTATCCAACTTCAAACAGCGATAACCGGAGCAAATGAGCTCCGAATTGAGCGTATGATAGCTTGTTAAAAAGGGAATTAAGTAATACAAAAATATAATCTGAGAAGAAGGGTTGGTTGCGATCGGTTTGGTCGCAGAAAAATTTAGAGTGAAACATGTTCGAATTGGTAAAAACGTAAAGTTGGAAATAGGCTAAGTGAGTTTATGGGAACTCCTTAGTAACTTATAATAAATGATGTAAGCTATAAAAATATTTTAAATAAGTCTTCCGCAAGAGTTTACGGTTACGGTCACAGCTTTTAATTATTACACCTTTTTATGATTTAAATGCTCGCGTAATAGTCGGAAAAAATTTATTCTCGTTTTTATAAATGAACTGCTGTGATTGTAACTGCGCTTAATATCATAATTAATGTTAACAATACCGGTACGTAACGGGCTGTTACAGGTTACATATAAATAACATAACTTCTCAGACCATAGGATAAAGGGTTACACAGAAATCATGTGTAAGATATTTCCCTTTACATGTCTTCATGCATAAGATATTTCCATTTCTTTGTCATCATGCAACAACGAATTATATTCTAAATCCATCATTCAATAATAACTCTCCTTCCTTGGCGTCATGCGTGAGATATTCCTATAAAAATGATACAATACGAAAAATTTACACCATTTTTGTAACATTCCTTACCATAGACAAAGTCGTTGAGGGATGTGAAGGGGAATCTTACTTTGAAACAAAAAATTATGATACCAATCAGTTCAAGACACTCCAAAACACATGAAATAGATAAAAGTTACACGTGCTTACCTTTGAAAAATCTTCCCTTTCAACATACCAAAAATAATAGAATACGTGTCCTCCGCGCAATATTCTTTTCTAATAAATGAAAGAGAGAATAGACAAAGTAAATGATAGATATTCTAATATATTAAATTTCTAATTGATCCTCTAACCTACTCACTAAAAAAACAAAAAGTGCAGTGCGTCTAGACGCACATCTACATTTAATACATTTATTGACAATATATGTTATTCCTTAAAGATATTAAATTTTTTGAGAAATTACAAATATTAAATACGAAGAAGAAAACTAATTTAAAATATAAAATTATACCTAAACACAACATGTCTCTGTCTCACCAATTGTGTAGAAGTCTCCTACTACACGTCTATTTATGTCTCTCCATTTTACTTCTACGCGTAGACTTTTTTCTTTAGTTATATTTAACAACGTCATTTTTTATTCTTGAAAGGAGGGTCGTCCTTGTTCGAGAGCATCCACGCCACTGCTTAATTAATACTTGTTATTAATACACTTGTTAGAAATAATTTTTATAAAAATATTATAATACTAAATTGTACCTCAATCTAAATTTGTATATCTGACATAGCTTTACTTTTGTTCCAATTCTAACTAACCTAAAATAAAAAAGGAGATCAATTAATTAAAGGTTGGAAGTAATAATACCTCAAGATAAATTTGCATATCTTTACCTGTAATTTTGATTGTGCTTTTGCAGCCAAAGGTTAACCTGGTCTTGCATTATTTTCTCCATATCTTCATCATATCTCTTTATCACGTTTGCAGGCATATCTTCTAGTTTCATTTAATTTTTCAGCTCATTTTTATTTGCCTTGTTATTTATGTCAATACATGCTTTGAATACATCGTCGTCAGGCACCAAATCCCACAAAATATGTATTCTCAGAAAATAAATAAATATAGATTAATATTATTTTCACATAATAGTAAATTAGACCAACTCATAATGCACAATTATTTAATCAAATGAAATACATTCCCGGAAGCGTACATATTTGAAACTTCATAGCGTTATATTCCTGAAAAATGTAACATTACATTAATAACCACCATTATTTTATTTTTCATTGCAATTATTTAAATTAATAACAAGGACAAGATATGCCTCATTTGTTGTAACAACATATGCATCTTCACGTGTACCTTGAGTTCAGATTCTCCTATATAGTGAAATTAAAATCTTATGCTTGTGAAAATTATTAGAAATAATGAAAATAAGCCATGGGATAAAGGGTTACATATAAATAACATAACTTCTCAGACCATAGGATAAAGGGTTACACAGAAATCATGTGTAAGATATTTCCCTTTACATGTCTTCATGCATAAGATGTTTCCATTTCTTTGTCATCATGCAACAACGAATTATATTCTAAATCCAACATTCAATAATAACTCTCCTACCTTGGCGTCATGCGCGAGACATTCCCATTAAAATGATACAATACGAAAAATTTACACAATTTTTGTAACAGGCCTTACCAAACACAAAGGCGATGAGGGATGCGAAGGGAAATCTTACTTTGTAATAAAAAATTAAGATACCAATCAGTTCAAGACACTCCAAAACACATGAAATAGATAAAAGTTAGACGTGCTTACCTTTGAAAAATCTTCCCTTTCAACATACCAAAAATAATACAATACGTGTCCACCACGCAATATTCTTTCCTAATAAATGAAAGAGAGCATAGACAAAGTAAATGATAGATATTCTAATATATTAAAATTCGAACTGATCCTCTAACCTACTCACTCACAAAACAAAAAGTGGAGTGCATCTAGACGCACATCTACATTTAATACAATTATTGACAATATATGTTATTCCTTAAAGATATTAAATTTTTTGAGAAATTAGAAATATTAAATACGAAGAAGAAAACTAATTTAAAATATAAAATTATACCTAAACACAACATGTCTCTGTCTCACCAATTGTGTAGAAGTCTCCTACTACACGTCTATTTATGTCTCTCCCTTTTACTTCTACGCGTAGGCTTTTTTCTTTAGTTATATTTAACAATGTCATTTTTTATTCTTGAAAGGAGGGTCGTCCTTGTTCGAGAGCATCCACGCCACTGCTTAATTAATACTTGTTATTAATACACTTGTTAGAAATAATTTTTATAAAAATATTATAATACTAAATTGTACTGCAATCTAAATTTGCTTATCTGACATAGCTTTACTTTGTTCCAATTCTAACCAACCTAAAATAAAAAAGGAGATCAATTAATAAAAGGTTGGAGGTAATAATACCTCAAGATAAATTTGCATATCTTTACCTGTAATTTTGATTGTGCTTTTGCAGCCAAAGGTTAACCTGGTCTTGCAATATTTTGTCCATATCTTCATCATATCGCTTTATCACGTTTGCAGGCATATCTTCTAGTTTCATTTAATTTTTCAGCTCATTTTTATTTGCCTTGTTATTTATGTCAATACATGCTTTGAACACATGGCCGTCAGGCACCAAATCCCATAAAATATGTATTCTCAGAAAATAAATAAATATAGATTAATATTATTTTCACATAATAGTAAATTAGACCAACTCATAATGCACAATTATTTAATCAAATGAAATACATTCCCGGAAGCGTACATATTTGAAACTTCATAGCGTTATATTCCTGAAAAATGTAACATTACAGTCAAAACCACCATAATTTTATTTTTCATTGCAATTATTTAAATTAATAACAAGGACAAGATATGCCTCGTTTGTTGTAACAACATATGCGTCTTCACGTGTACCTTGAGTTCAGATTCTCCTATATAGTGAAATTAGAATCTTATGCTTGCGAAAGTTATTAGAAATAATTAAAAGAAGCCATTGGATGAAAGGTTACATATAAATAACATAACTTCTCAGACCATAGGATAAAGGGTTACACAGAAATCATGTGTTAGATATTTCCCTTTACATGTCGTCATGCATAAGATATTTCCATTTCTTTGTCGTCATGCAACAACGAATTATATTCTAAATCCATCATTCGATAATAACTCTCATTCCTTGGCGTCATGCGTTAGATATTCCCATAAAAATGATACAATTCGTAAAATTTACACCATTTTTGTAACATTCCTTACCATAGACAAAGTCGTTGAGGAATGTGAAGGGGAATCTTACTTTGAAACAAAAAATTATGATACCAATCAGTTCAAGACACTCCAAAACACATGAAATAGACAAAAGTTACACGTGCTTACCTTTAAAAAATCTTCCCTTTCAACATACCAAAAATAATAGAATACGTGTCCTCCACGCAATATTTTTTCCTAATAAATGAAAGAGAGCATAGACAAAGTAAATGATAGATATTCTAATATATTAAAATTCGAACTGATCCTGTAACAGCCCGTTGTACACCGGTATTGTTAACATTAATTATGATATTAAGTGCAGTTACAATCACAGCAATTCGTTTATAAAAACACGAATAAACTTTTTCCGTTATTACGCGAGGATTTAAAACAATAAAAAGCGTAATAATTAAAAGTTGTGACCGTAACTGTAAACTCTTTGCGGAATACTTATTTAAACTACTCTTCTAACTTAAATTACTCATTAAAATCCACTAAGTTTAAAGATATCTCATAACTTGTTAATTCACACAAGTAATTTGACCTATTTAAAATTCCCTATTAGTTGATATTAAATCAATTCCAACTTAAATAAATAAATCTCTCTACACATTATTGGATCAAATTAAATTCACATTTATCCCACTAAATTTACTAGATAAATTAATTAAATCATCTCATTCAAGTTTCGACTTAATTTTGCTAAACTATAAAATATCCCTTAATTCCCACTATATATATTTTTTCATATTCTAATTCATATTTTATAATTATATCTAGGTCATATTAGACTTGTCTAACATATACTGTATATTCCCATTAATTATCATGAACCTACATTATTTTAATCTAATAATTTATCTCACATAATTTCCTTGCATAAGTGTTTAATCTAATTAAACACCTAATTAATTTCTTTTCTTTTAATTTACTAATGAGGGTTGTTATATTCACCCCTCCTTTTTAAAGATTTTGTCCCCAAAATCGGAATACCTTATGTGTCCAAAACTAAGCATTGTCAAATTTTTCGTCTCAAAGACTGCTTAACTAGGTCACTTTCTTACTTTGATCCTTCACTTGCATTGCTTATCTACTTATATGTTGTCAACTTTCTACTTAATCTAATACTGGTTTCATTTCATCTATACTTATTCCATCTCTATACCCATCATCTTGGTTTACTGACTAAGCTTATCTAACTACAGTCACTAGAATTTCTCAACCATAACTTAATACTTACTTGAATATCTTACTGATACCTCAAAGAATCAAATCTTAAGGTTATACCTCAGACATTAAATAATTTTTGCTCTTCCCGGTTAATCATCCGGTCACAAAATTCAAATTCTGATACCGATAGAATACTTATCGAAATATCAAATCTTAATATCTAACAGTACAATAATATTTCTCAGTACGAAAATATTTGGTACGCATACATAACATATCTGTGCATAACTGTGCTAAGGAAACTTCCAAGAGAATCCCCGAAGGTCTATGTCTTACAGGCATAAGCCCCTAGGAAAGTAACTTTAGATAATATAACATAAGACTCCTAAACGTAATCGTCTAATTATATAGAACTAAGTGCATCATTAATATAATTTACAATTTTTTTTTTACCTCAGTCCTTGCACTGATAATACAACACATAACTTTATTGTACATCAGTCCTTGCACTGATAATACAACACACAATTTTAATGTACATCAGTCCTTGCACTGATAATACAACACACAATTTTATTGTACATCAGTCCTTGCACTGATAATACAACACACAATTTTAATGTACATCAGTCCTTGCACTGATAATACCACACACAATCTTATTGTACATCAGTCCTTGCACTGATAATACAACACACAATCTTATTGTACATCAGTCCTTGCACTGATAATACAATACATAACTTTATTGTATATCAGTCCTTACACTGATCATACAATACACAATTCATTGTACATCAGTCCTTGCACTGATGATACAATTCATAATTTTCTGTATATCAGTCCTTGCACTGATCATACAATACACAATTCATTGTACATCAGTCCTTGCACTGATGATACAATTCACAATTTTTTGTATATCAGTCCTTGCACTGATCATACAATACACAATTCATTGTACATCAGTCCTTGCACTGATGATGCAATTCACAATTTTCTGTATATCAGTCCTTGCACTGATAATGCAATACAAAACTTTATTGTATATCAGTCCTTGCACTGATAATACAATTTCATCATTCAATGGTACTCTAGTCCTTTCACGAGTCATATCATCTTGACACTCAATTTCATTTTACTCTCATGCATGTATCTACACTTCATGTAATTACCTATCAATTTTCATCACACTAGATGAGTATTCTATAGAAAACATTTCTAAAATTTCATACCTTTAGCTATCCTGAGGTTTTCCTCCCCAGTAAGTGGCTCATATATATAAGTCTGATCTCCTGCTTGAGTCCCATCAATTTTTCTGCTCACTTCCACCCTAGGTGGTTGTAGAATATTCATTACATTGAAATATCTTCACTCCGTCTATCAACCCATTTTAAATACCAACAATTTCACAAGTACACTACTATTAGTAGTACCTATATATAGGCCACGAGATTATAATTTCTTTACAATTCTCATTACTGTCTTACACCTAACTATACAATTCAACCATACTATTCATTTATCACTGACAAGTCTTTCAATTTGAATCAACGTTCATTAACCACATTAGAGCCTTCATTGTACATTTATCTTATGCCATCCATGGCGATTTTCTCAGTTTCTTCCTTCTACTCATACTTCATAATTATTTCATCTCACCTATGTTTACTCAGTACTAATTCCTTATGGATTTCAATGCCATATTTCAATGTCTCTCAATTTAACACTTCACTAACATGACAAATTTTTAAATTTTCAATCCCTTAGGATCTGATATCAAATATTCCATTTATCTCTCTACATTAATCATCCCAATTCATTCAAGTGTACACCATCTATCAGGGACGTATAACTTCTAGTCAAACATAACTTATTCTAACTCGTAACTAAGCATATCTGTTCTCATTTCTCAATAATCCCTCAGGTTCTAAATCTCTCACCTTGGTGAAGTTTATTCACCAAGTTCACTTGTACATACTATACTACACATATACTTGGAAGTTTTACCGATACTATCTTTTCACTATAACTCATCTCAATTATATATTTATTATTTACAGTACTACAAAGCTCGCCTCTGCTACTACCGTACATACCATAGATTTGTTTACAACTTTTACTTATAATACAATTTTCTTTTAACTTTCATCAAAAGTCAGACAAAATATTTAAGTCTGTTTTCCCTTAAGTCCTCTAATATTCATATTTTACTTACTGCAATCTCTTGTCCATGGAGTAGTCAACACTGCATCCACAGCATCAGGCTAAGGACTTACATTCGGTGCTCCAGGGTTGCCACGCAGGCTTCTTACGATGACCACGCATGTAACACAAAGGAATGGGTTGATCAGACCCACACTAAGGAATCACATATGCAGTAATCGATAAGAATCTACATACAACCATGCAACACAAAACACAACTATACACTATCAGAGTTCCCTAACAAAACTGCTCTGATACCATAAAATGTAACAGCCCGTTGTACACCGGTATTGTTAACATTAATTATGATATTAAGTGCAGTTACAATCACAGCAATTCATTTATAAAAACTCGAATAAACTTTTTCCGTTATTACGCGAGGATTTAAAACAATAAAAAGCGTAATAATTAAAAGTTGTGACCGTAACTGTAAACTCTTTGCGGAATACTTATTTAAACTACTCTTCTAACTTAAATTACTCATTAAAATCCACTAAGTTTAAAGATATCTCATAACTTGTTAATTCACACAAGTAATTTGACCTATTTAAAATTCCCTATTAGTTGATATTAAATCAATTCCAACTTAAATAAATAAATCTCTCTACACATTATTGGATCAAATTAAATTCACATTTATCCCACTAAATTTACTAGATAAATTAATTAAATCATCTCATTCAAGTTTCGACTTAATTTTGCTAAACTATAAAATATCCCTTAATTCCCACTATATATATTTTTTTCATATTCTAATTCATATTTTATAATTATATCTAGGTCATATTAGACTTGTCTAACATAAACTGTATATTCCCATTAATTATCATGAACCCACATTATTTTAATCTAATAATTTATCTCACATAATTTCCTTGCATAAGTGTTTAATCTAATTAAACACCTAATTAATTTCTTTTCTTTTAATTTACTAATGAGGGTTGTTATAGATCCTCTAACCTACTCACTAACAAAACAAAAAGTGGAGTGCATCTAGACGCACATCTACATTTAATACAATTATTGACAATATATGTTATTCCTTAAAGATATTAAATTTTTTGAGAAATTACAAATATTAAATACGAAGAAGAAAACTAATTTAAAATATAAAATTATACCTAAACACAACATGTCTCTGTCTCACCAATTGTGTAGAAGTCTCCTACTACACGTCTATTTATGTCTCTCCCTTTTACTTCTACGCGTAGGCTTTTTTCTTTAGTTATATTTATCAATGTCATTTTTTATTCTTAAAAGTAGGGTAGTCCTTGTTCGAGAGCATCCACGCGACTGCTTAATTAATTCTTGTTCTTAATACACTTGTTAGAAATAATTTTTATAAAAATATTTTAAAACTAAATTGTACCGCAATATAAATTTGTATATCTGACATAGCTTTACTTTTTTTCCTATTCTAACTAACCTAAAATAAAAAAGGAGATCAATTAATAAAAGGTTGGAGGTAATAATACCTCAAGATAAATTTGCATATCTTTACCTGTAATTTTGATTGTGCTTTTGCAGCCAAAGGTTAACCTGGTCTTGCAATATTTTGTCCATATCTTCATCATATCGCATTATCACGTTTGCAGGCATATCTTCTAGTTTCATTTAATTTTTCAGCTCATTTTTATTTGCCTTGTTATTTATGTCAATACATGCTTTGAATACATCGCCGTCAGGCACCAAATCCCATAAAATATGTATTCTCAGAAAATAAATAAATATAGATTAATATTATTTTCACATAATAGTAAATTAGACCAACTCATAATGCACAATTATTTAATCAAATGAAATACATTCCCGGAAACGTACATATTTGAAACTTCATAGCGTTATATTCCTGAAAAATGTAACATTACAGTCAAAACCACCATAATTTTATTTTTCATTGCAATTATTTAAATTAATAACAAGGACAAGATATGCCTCGTTTGTTGTAACAACATATATAGTGAAATTAGAATCTTATGCTTCCGAAAGTTATTAGAAATAATTAAAAGAAGCCATTGGATGAAGGGTTACATATAAATAACATAACTTCTCAGACCATAGGATAAAGGGTTACACAGAAATCATGTGTTAGATATTTCCCTTTACATGTCGTCATGCATAAGATATTTCCATTTCTTTGTCGTCATGCAACAACGAATTATATTCTAAATCCATCATTCGATAATAACTCATTCCTTGGCGTCATGCGTTAGATATTCCCATAAAAATGATACAATCCGAAAAATTTACACCATTTTTGTAACATTCCTTACCATAGACAAAGTTGTTGAGGGATGTGAAGGGGAATCTTACTTTGAAACAAAAAATTATGATACCAATCAGTTCAAGACACTCCAAAACACATGAAATAGATAAAAGTTACACGTGCTTACCTTTAAAAAATCTTCCCTTTCAACATACCAAAAATAATGGAATACGTGTCCTCCACGCAATATTCTTTTCTAATAAATGAAAGAGAGAATAGACAACGTAAATGATAGATATTCTAATATATTAAATTTCTATTTGATCCTCTAACCTACTCACTAACAAAACAAAGAGTGGAGTGCATCTCGACGCACATCTACCTTTAATACAATTATTGACAATATATGTTATTCCTTAAAGATATTAAATTTTTTGAGAAATTACAAATATTAAAAACGAAGAAGAAAACTAATTTAAAATATAAAATTATACCTAAACACAACATGTCTCTGTCTCACCAATTTTGTAGAAGTCTCCTACTACACGTCTATTTATGTCTCTCCCTTTTACTTCTACGCGTAGGCTTTTTTCTTTAGTTATATTTATCAATGTCATTTTTTATTCTTAAAAGTAGGGTTGTCCTTGTTCGAGAGCATCCACACCACTGCTTAATTAATTCTTGTTCTTAATACACTTGTTAGAAATAATTTTTATAAAAATATTTTAAAACTAAATTGTACCGCAATATAAATTTGTATATATGACATAGCTTTACTTTTTTTCCAATTCTAACTAACCTAAAATAAAAAAGGAGATCAATTAATAAAAGGTTGGAGGTAATAATACCTCAAGATAAATTTGCATATCTTTACCTGTAATTTTGATTGTGCTTTTGCAGCCAAGATTAACCTGGTCTTGCAATATTTTGTCCATATCTTCATCATATCGCATTATCACGTTTGCAGGTATATCTTCTAGTTTCATTTAATTTTTCGGCTCATTTTTATTTGCCTTGTTATTTATTTCAATACATGCTTTGAATACATCGCCGTCAGGCACCAAATCCCATAAAATATGTATTCTCAGAAAATAAATAAATATAGATTAATATTATTTTCACATAATAGTAAATTAGACCAACTCATAATGCACAATTATTTAATCAAATGTAATACATTCCCGGAAACGTACATATTTGAAACTTCATAGCGTTATATTCCTGAAAACTGTAACATTACAGTCAAAACCACCATAATTTTATTTTTCATTGCAATTATTTAAATTAATAACAAGGACAAGATATGCCTCGTTTGTTGTAACAACATATGCGTCTTCACGTGTACCTTGAGTTCAGATTCTCCTATATAGTGAAATTAGAATCTTATGCTTGCGAAAGCTATTAGAAATAATTAAAAGAAGCCATTGGATGAAGGGTTACATATAAATAACATAACTTCTCAGACCATAGGATAAAGGGTTACACAGAAATCATGTGTTAGATTTTTCCCTTTACATGTCGTCATGCATAAGATATTTCCATTTCTTTGTCGTCATGCAACAACGAATTATATTCTAAATCCATAATTCGATAATAACTCTCATTCCTTGGCGTCATGCGTGAGATATTCCCATAAAAATGATACAATTCGTAAAATTTACACCATTTTTGTAACATTCCTTACCATAGACAAAGTCGTTGAGGAATGTGAAGGGGAATCTTACTTTGAAACAAAAAATTATGATACCAATCAGTTCAAGACACTCCAAAACACATGAAATAGATAAAAGTTACACGTGCTTACCTTTAAAAAATCTTCCCTTTCAACATACCAAAAATAATAGAATACGTGTCCTCCACGCAATATTCTTTTCTAATAAATGAAAGAGAGAATAGACAACGTAAATGATAGATATTCTAATATATTAAATTTCTATTTGATCCTCTAACCTACTCACTAACAAAACAAAGAGTGGAGTGCATCTCGACGCACATCTACATTTAATACAATTATTGACAATATATGTTATTCCTTAAAGATATTAAATTTTTTGAGAAATTACAAATATTAAAAACGAAGAAGAAAACTAATTTAAAATATAAAATTATACCTAAACACAACATGTCTCTGTCTCACCAATTGTGTAGAAGTCTCCTACTACACGTCTATTTATGTCTCTCCCTTTTACTTCTACGCGTAGGCTTTTTTCTTTAGTTATATTTATCAATGTCATTTTTTATTCTTAAAAGTAGGGTTGTCCTTGTTCGAGAGCATCCACGCCACTGCTTAATTAATTCTTGTTCTTAATACACTTGTTAGAAATAATTTTTATAAAAATATTTTAAAACTAAATTGTACCGCAATATAAATTTGTATATCTGACATAGCTTTACTTTTTTTCCAATTCTAACTAACCTAAAATAAAAAAGGAGATCAATTAATAAAAGGTTGGAGGTAATAATACCTCAAGATAAATTTGCATATCTTTACCTGTAATTTTGATTATGCTTTTGCAGCCAAGATTAACCTGGTCTTGCAATATTTTGTCCATATCTTCATCATATCGCATTATCACGTTTGCAGGTATATCTTCTAGTTTCATTTAATTTTTCAGCTCATTTTTATTTGCCTTGTTATTTATGTCAATACATGCTTTGAATACATCGCCGTCAGGCACCAAATCCCATAAAATATGTATTCTCAGAAAATAAATAAATATAGATTAATATTATTTTCACATAATAGTAAATTAGACCAACTCATAATGCACAATTATTTAATCAAATGAAATACATTCCCGGAAACGTACATATTTGAAACTTCATAGCGTTATATTCCTGAAAAATGTAACATTACAGTCAAAACCACCATAATTTTATTTTTCATTGCAATTATTTAAATTAATAACAAGGACAAGATATGCCTCGTTTGTTGTAACAACATATGCGTCTTCACGTGTACCTTGAGTTCAGATTCTCCAATATAGTGAAATTAGAATCTTATGCTTGCGAAAGCTATTAGAAATAATTAAAAGAAGCCATTGGATGAAGGGTTACATATAAATAACATAACTTCTCAGACCATAGGATAAAGGGTTACACAGAAATCATGTGTTAGATTTTTCCCTTTACATGTCGTCATGCATAAGATATTTCCATTTCTTTGTCGTCATGCAACAACGAATTATATTCTAAATCCATAATTCGATAATAACTCTCATTCCTTGGCGTCATGCGTTAGATATTCCCATAAAAATGATACAATTCGTAAAATTACACCATTTTTGTAACATTCCTTACCATAGACAAAGTCGTTCAGGAATGTGAAGGGGAATCTTACTTTGAAACAAAAAATTATGATACCAATCAGTTCAAGACACTCCAAAACACATGAAATAGATAAAAGTTACACGTGCTTACCTTTAAAAAATCTTCCCTTTCAACATACCAAAAATAATAGAATACGTGTCCTCCACGCAATATTCTTTTCTAATAAATGAAAGAGAGAATAGACAACGTAAATGATAGATATTCTAATATATTAAATTTCTATTTGATCCTCTAACCTACTCACTAACAAAACAAAGAGTGGAGTGCATCTCGACGCACATCTACGTTTAATACAATTATTGACAATATATGTTATTCCTTAAAGATATTAAATTTTTTGAGAAATTACAAATATTAAAAACGAAGAAGAAAACTAATTTAAAATATAAAATTATACCTAAACACAACATGTCTCTGTCTCACCAATTTTGTAGAAGTCTCCTACTACACGTCTATTTATGTCTCTCCCTTTTACTTCTACGCGTAGGCTTTTTTCTTTAGTTATATTTATCAATGTCATTTTTTATTCTTAAAAGTAGGGTTGTCCTTGTTCGAGAGCATCCACGTCACTGCTTAATTAATACTTGTTATTAATACACTTGTAAGAAATAATTTTTATAAAAATATTTTAAAACTAAATTGTACCGCAATATAAATTTGTATATCTGACATAGCTTTACTTTTTTTCCAATTCTAACTAACCTAAAATAAAAAAGGAGATCAATTAATAAAAGGTTGGAAGTAATAATACCTCAAGATAAATTTGCATATCTTTACCTGTAATTTTGATTGTACTTTTGCAGCCAAAGGTTAACCTGGTCTTGCATTATTTTCTCCATATCTTCATCATATCTCTTTATCACGTTTGTAGGCATATCTTCTAGTTTCATTTAATTTTTCAGCTCATTTTTATTTGCCTTGTTATTTATGTCAATACATGCTTTGAATACATCGCCGTCAGGCACCAAATCCCATAAAATATGTATTCTCAGAAAATAAATAAATATAGAGTAATATTATTTTCACATAATAGTAAATTACACCAACTCATAATGCTCAATTATTTAAACAAATGAAATACATTCCCGGAAGCGTACATATTTGAAACTTCATAGCGTTATATTCCTGAAAAATGTAACATTACAGTCAAAACCTCCATTATTTTATTTTTCATTGCAATTATTTTAATTAATAACAAGGACAAGATATGCCTCATTTGTTGTAACAACATATGCATCTTCACGTGTACCTTGAGTTCAGATTCTCCTATATAGTGAAATTAAAATCTTATGCTTGTGAAAATTATTAGAGATAATGAAAATAAGCCATGGGATGAAGGGTTACATATAAATAACATAACTTCTCAGGCCATAGGATAAAGGGTTACACAGAAATCATGTGTAAGATATTTCCCTTTACATGTCGTCATGCATAAGATATTTCCATTTCTTTGTCGTCATGCAACAATGAATTATATTCTAAATCCATCATTCATCGTCATGCAACAACGAATTATATTCAAAATCCATCATTCAATAATAACTCTCCTTCCTTGGCGTCATGCGTTAGATATTCCCATAAAAATGATACAAACTGAAAAATTTACACCATTTTTGTAACATTCCTTACCATACACAAAGGCGTTGAGGGATGTGAAGGGAAATCTTACTTTGAAACAAAAAATTATGATACCAATCAGTTCAAGACACTCCAAAACACATGAAATAGATAAAAGTTAGACGTGCTTACCTTTGAAAAATCTCCCCTTTCAACATACCAAAAATAATAGAATACGTGTCCTCCACACAATATTCTTTTCTAATAAATGAAAGAGAGAATAGACAAAGTAAATGATAGATATTCTAATATATTAAATTTCTAATTGATCCTCTAACCTACTCACTAACAAAACAAAAAGTGGAGTGCATCTAGACGCACATCTACATTTAATACAATTATTGACAATATATGTTATTCCTGAAAGATATTAATTTTTTTGAGAAATTACAAATATTAAATACGAAGAATAAAACTAATGTAAAATATAAAATTATACCTAAACAAAAAATGTCTCTCTTGTTCGAGAGCATCCACGCCACTGCTTAATTAATACTTGTTCTTTATACACTTGTTAGAAATAATTTTTATAAAAATATTTTAATACTAAATTGTACCTCAATATAAATTTGTATATCTGACATAGCTTTTC